>NC_060907.1:238619-286119 GCF_014805685.1 Silurus meridionalis
AAGCAGGATGACTGAATGATCATAATCAATGTCAAACCGACCAAAACAATCAATTTCAGTGGGGGTTGAATAATTTTGAACACAACTGTATATAGCATTTACCCAAATTAAGCATAAGTTTAAACATTTATGGAATAAGTATACAGTGTTAGCATTTTATTTCATGTTTCTCTCAAAGTTTTTTCCTTATTCCGTCTCAGGGAGTTTTTCCTTCACCACAGTCTTCACCGACTTGTTCATCAGGGACAAACTTACACTTATAAAGAACATCTTCATTTTATTACCAGATTATCTGTGTAAAGCTGCTCTGAGACAATGTTCATTATTAAAAGCTCAATACAAATAAACATGAATTAATGTATGACCAGATGACATACCGGTAGAAGCATGGAGATGTTTAGGAGAGGTGCAGTGGAGTTTTTAACAAGATTGTTTACCAAAATTCTGGAAGGTGAGAAGATGCCTGAGGAATAGAGAAGGAGTTTGCTGGTACCGATCTTTAAGAACAAGGGAGATGTGCAGTCTTGCAGTAACTACAGGGGAATCAAGTTGATCAGTCACACCATGAAGTTCTGGGAAAGAGTAGTGGAAGCCAGGCTGAGAGAAGAGGTGACCATCTGTGAGCAACAGTATGGTTTCATGTCGAGGAAGAGCACCACAGACGCATTATTTGCTTTGAGAATGTTGATGGAGAAGTATAGAGAAGGTCAGAAGGAATTGCATTGTGTATTTGTGGATTTAGAGAAAGTGTACAACAGGGCGGAGAGAGGAGTTATGGTATTGTATGAGGAAGTCTGGTGTGTCAGAGAAGTATGTGAGGATGGTGCAGGACATGTATGAGGACAGTGTGTCAACAGTAAAGTGTGCAGTAGGAATGACAGACTGGTTCAAGGTGAAGGTTGGACTGCATCAAGGATCGGCTCTGAGCCCTTTCCTGTTTGCAGTGGTGATGGACAGGTTGACGGACGAGGTCAGACAGGAGTCTCAGTGGACTATGATGTTTGTGGATGATATTGTGATTTGTGGTGAGAGTAGGGAGCAGGTGGAGAAGAGCCTGGAGAGGTGGAGGTACATGCTGGAGAGAAGGGGAATGAAAGTCAGTAGGAGTAAGACAGAGTACATGTGTGTGAATAAAAGGGGAAGGCAGTGGAGGGGTGAGGTTGTAGGGAGAAGAGGTGGAGAAGGTGGAGGAGTTAAGGTACCTGGGGTCAACAGTGCAAAGTAATGGAAAAAAGAGAGCAGGCAGGGTGGAGTGGGTGGAGAAGACTTATAGCAGAAGTAATTTGTGATGAAGGGAATCTGTTGAGGAGTAACTTCCTTCTGCTCAACTCGGATAAGATGAAAGTCCTTTTACTAGGACCACATGCAGCTAGAAGTAAACTTTCCAATTCCTTAGCATCTCTTGATGGTGTTTCTGTTTCAGTGTGTACAGCAGTCAAAGACCTTGGTGTGATTATTGACTCTAGTGTTTCCTTTGAGTCTCACTTGAATAATATCACCAGGAAATATGATGTCGTTACAGGATGCAGAAAAACTAGTTGATGCTTTTGTAACATCTAGATTAGACTACTGTAACGCTTTACTGTCTGTACTGTCTGCACCTAGCACACACGCACCTTTTGGGTGGGCACCTGCAGCCAAGGAACACACTGGAGGCACCTGGGGCACCTGGGGCCAAGGAACACACCGGAGAAGATAAAAGACAGGTTCCATTGGCCAGGCATGGAAGTGGAAGTATGGCGTTTCTGTCAGAGCTGCCCCCGTGCCAACACACCACCCCCACCAAACTGCCCTCAGCCCCCCTTATATCACTCCCGATCATTGGTGTTCCCTTCAAAAGGCTCGACATGGACCTGGTAGGTCTGCTTCTGAAGTCTGCGAGAAATAGATCCACGTCATGGTGGACTACACCATGCACTACCCAGTAGCGGTCCCGCTGAGAATGGCCACAACAAGGAACATCGCCAAGGAACTAATGCTCCTCTTTAGCCGAGTGGGAATCCTGATGGACCTGCTTACCAACCAAGGTACACCCTTTGTTTCAAAGTTAATCTCTGCCGGTTGTTGCAGGTAAAACAGGTCAGGACGTCGGTATACCACCCACAGACAGACGGGCTTGTGGAGATGTTCAACCAGAGGCTGAAGCAAATGCTCCGACAAGTGATCGACAAGGAGGGGAGAAACTGGGACCTCCTACTCCCATACGTGTTGTTCGCTGTAAGGAAGACTTCACAGGCATCGACAGGATTCACACCCTTTGCGCTCCTGTTTAGTAGGAGGCCTCAGGGACTGTTGGACGTGGCCAAGGAAGCGTGGGAGGAACAGCCTTCACCATACCGATCACTGGTCGAGTACGTCCAAGAGATGCAGGAGCAAATACAGAAGGTAGCACCGATCATAAAAGAACATATGGAAGAGGCGCAGGACAAGCAACGAAGAGCATACAACCGACCGGCAAAACCAAGGGAATTTAACCCAGGAGATCAAGTCCTTCTGCTGGTCCCAAGCTCGACCTGTAACAAACAGGTAAGAGAAAAAACACACAAGTATACCACATTAACCTCTTGAAAAAGTGGATAGAAACAGTGTCAGCTGTCTACATATACCCCATAGATCCACTAGGGTGTGCCTTGGTCAAAAAGGGGGAGGACCTAACACCGACACAGCGGCAGGACCTGACGGAGCTCGTGGACCAGGTTTCAGACATGTTTGCTGCGACACTAGGTATGACCCACCTAGTTCAGCACGAGATAAAGACGCCACCAAGGGTGGTAGTCCGACAGCGTCCCTACAGGGTCCCAGAGGCCCGTCACCATGCTATCAAGGAGGAGGTGGACAAAATGCTACATGACAGGATAATTGAGCACTCAGCCAGCCTGAGGAAAAGAAAATAGAGGTGGTGAAGGAATACCCGGCCCAAAAGACAGGTATGTGCTTTCTTAGGGTTGGCAAGCTACTACCGGAGATTTTTGCCTAACTTCTCTATAGCATAGCCCCTCTCAGATCTCACAAAAAAGGGACAACCTGAGCGAGTCCAGTGAATGGAGAGAGCAGAACAGCCATTCCAGTCCCTGAAGACGGCACTGACCGGCACTCCAGTACTTCGAAACCCTTACTTCAGCTTGCCATTCATCGTACACACAGATGCGTCGGAAACAGGACTGGGAGCTGTTCTCTCACAAGACTTCGGCGAAGAAGAACACCCAGTGCTGTACGTCAGCAGGGAGATCCTCAGAAATGTGAACTCCTAAGAATTTAAAGCTGGAGATCCTCTCTACCTCAGTTCCATTTATGTAGACTAGGTGTGTCTCCTGCTGTTAGATTTCCAAAAGTTCACAATGACCTCTTTAGTTGTCATGGTGTTGAGGGTCAGGTTGTTGGTGGCTCACCACACAGTCAGGCCTTGGATCTCTTCCCTGTAGGCCCATTCGTCATTGTTCAAGTCAAGTCAAGTCAAGAAGCTTTTATTGTCTTTTCAACTATATAGCTGATGCAGTACCAGTGAAATAAAACAACATTCCTTGTGAACCCTGGTGCAACATAAAATAACAATCACAGAAAACACAGGGTTAAGGACTAGTAAGTGTCCTCGCCACATAAAGTACATCGTGTGCAACCTGGTGCAAACAGTGCAAAGACAACAAAGGACAGTGCAAGACAACACAAGACAGTGTAAGACATATACACAAAACACAAAATAAAGCCGCCAGTAAACCTGTTGTATATTGCACACTGCGGTGTGTAAAGAGAACTGAGTACAGGAGTGAACATTGTAATTAAACAAAAATGTAAACAAACTGTTGTGCAAAAAAACAACAGCAGCAGTCAAAAAGATGTGCAAAAACAGCATCTAAACAGTGATGTAATATACAGTATTGTTCAAAATAATAGCAGTACAATGTGACTAACCAGAATAATCCAGGTTTTTAGTATATTTTTTATTGCTACGTGGCAAACAAGTTACCAGTTGGTGCAGTAGATTCTCAGAAAACAAACAAGACCCAGCATTTATGATATGCACGCTCTTAAGGCTGTGCAGTTGGGCAATTAGTTGAAAGGGGTGTGTTCAAAAAAATAGCAGTGTATGCCGTTGACCGTACAAACTCAAAACTATTTTGTACAAACATTTTTGTTTCTAGGATTTAGCAATCCTGTGAATCACTAAACTAATATTTAGTTGTATGACCACAGTTTTTTAAAACTGCTTCACATCTGTGTGGCATGGAGTCAACCAACTTGTGGCACCTCTCAGCTGTTATTCCACTCCATGATTCTTTAACAACATTCCACAATTCATTTACATTTCTTGGTTTTGCTTCAGAAACAGCATTTTGATATCACCCCACAAGTTCTCGATTGGATTAAGGTCCGGGGATTGGGCTGGCCACTCCATAACATTAATTTTGTTGGTTTGGAACCAAGACTTTGCTCGTTTACTAGTGTGTTTGGGGTCATTGTCTTGTTGAAACAACCATTTCAAGGGCATGTCCTCTTCAGCATAAGGCAACATGACCTCTTCAAGTATTTTGACATATGTAAACTGATCCATGATCCCTGGTATGCGATAAATAGGCCCAACACCATAGTAGGAGAAACATGCCCATATCATGATGCTTGCACCACCATGCTTCACTGTCTTCACTGTGTACTGTGGCTTGAATTCAGAATTTAGGGGTCGTCTCACAAACTGTCTGTGGCCCTTGGACCCAAAAAGAACAATTTTACTCTCATCAGTCCACAAAATGTTCCTCCATTTCTCTTTAGGCCAGTTGATGTGTTCTTTGGCAAATTGTAACCTCTTCTGCACATGCCTTTTTATAACAGAGGGACTTTATGGGGATTCTTGAAAATAGATTAGCTTCACACAGACGTCTTCTAACTGTCACAGTACTTACAGGTAACTCCAGACTGTCTTTGATCATCCTGGAGCTGATCATTGGCTGAGACTTTGCCATTCTGGTTATTCTTCGATCCATTTTGATGGTTGTCTTCCGTTTTCTTCCACGTCTCTCTGGTTTTGCTCTCCATTTTAAGGCATTGGAGATCATTTTAGCTGAACAGCCTATAATTTTTTGCACCTCTTTATAGGTTTTCCCCTCTCCAATCAACTTTTTAATCAAAGTACACTGTTCTTCTGAACAATGTCTCGAACGACCCATTTTCCTCAGGCTTTCAAATGCATGTTAAACAGGTGCTGGCTTCATCCTTAAATAGGGGCCACCTGATTCACACCTGTTTTTTCACAAAATTGATGACCTCAGTGATTGAATGCCACACTGCTATTTTTTTGAACACACCCCTTTCAACTAATTGCCCAATTGCACAGCCTTACGAGCGTGCATATCATGAATGCTGGGTCTTGTTTGTTTTCTGAGAATCTACTGCACCTACTGGTAACTTGTTTGCCACGTAGCAATAAAAAATATACTAAAAACCTGGATTATTCTGGTTAGTCATATTGTACTGCTATTATTTGCTAATGTTGCTCGTTCTTGTTGATTCCTTCTCTATAACATCCGAAGGATTCGATCATTTCTGTCCATACAGGCTGCCCAGTTGCTTGTTCAGTCTCTTGTCATTTCAAGACTGGACTACTGCAACTCTCTGCTGGCAGGTCTTCCCCTGAACGCTATTCGTCCACTGCAAATGATCCAAAATGCAGCTGCACGACTTGTGTTCAATCAGCCCAAGTTTTCCCACACCACCCCACTGCTGCGCTCCCTTCACTGGCTTCCAGTAGCTGCACGTATCAGATTCAAAACACTGATGCTTGCCTACAAGGCCAAAAATGGACCAGCACCATCTTACCTCAGTGACCTCATCACATCTCGCACTGCACCACGCTGTCTGAGATCCTCCAGCACTGCTCGACTGGTACCACCTTCTCTCAGAATGAGAGGTAAGTACAATTCAAGGCTCTTCTCTGTTCTGGCACCGAGGTGGTGGAATGAACTTCCCCTAGATGTCCGTACAGCAGAGTCCCTGATTATCTTTAAGCGACGACTGAAGACCTACCTCTTCCTGAAATACCTAAATTAGCACTTTCCAAGTTTGTAGAATCCGAGTTATATTTATATTGAGTTTGTATTCTTGCGTACCAGTGTAGATTTATTCACTACTAGAGATTTAAAGCACGTTTGTACGTCGCTCTGGATAAGGGCGTCTGCTAAATGCTGCAAATGTAAATGTAAATGTAAATTTTGAACAATACTGTAAGTGGTACTGAAAACATGGATGTGTAAAGTGAGTACGATTGTGTGTTTGAGTCTGGGTTGTACAGGTCAGTCACACAGTTGTGTGTGCGTATGTGTGAGTTTCAATTCAGTTCTGTGTTAAGAAGCCTGATGGCTTGAGGGGAAAAAAGTGTTGCACAGTCTGGATTTGACGGCCCAAATGTTTCGGAACCACTTCCCTGACAGTTGCTGCTTTGGAAGTCCACGGTGGTGTCAAATTCTAATTCTAAGTTTATTTGGTCCTGGTCTGGTACTGCATGCTGTAGATATCCTGCAGGTTAGGGAGCTTGGAGCGGATGGTACGTTGGTACAGATGCCGATGGTACCACCCTCTGGAGGGCTTGCCTGTCCTGCATTGTGCTGTTCTCGAACAAGGAAGTGATGCTACCTGTCAGGATGCTCTCAATGGTGCAAGTGTGAAAGGTCCTTAGCACCTGAGAGGGTAGGTTAAAGCCCCTTAAGCGTCTCAAATGGTACAGATGCTGCAGGGCTTCTTCACCAGGGTAATGATGTGACAGGACCATGACAAGTCCTGTGTGAATACCTAGGTACTGGAAACTGTCCAATCTCTCCACTGGGGTCAGCGGCAGGCTGAGTCCCAGGACCTCCAACTTAGAGGTGAGCATGCATGCAGGGAATTATCGTGTTGAACGCTGGACTGTAGTCCGCAAACAGAATTTTTGCATAATTCCCTGTAGTCTAGGTAGCTTATCATTGTGTGAAGAAGATGAGCAATGGCGTCTTAGGTTCTGGCGGTACCCTAACTGAAGAGGATCCAGTGTGTCTAGTAGTGATGCAGTGATGAAGTCTCTGACCAGTCTTTTAAAGCACTTCATCCCTACTGAGGTCAGGGCCGTTGAGGCAAGCTGGGGTTTCTTCAGGACAGAAACAATGGTGGACTGTTTAAAGCATGAGGGGACAACAGACTATTCCAGGGAGAGGTTTAATATCTCAGTGAATACCAGTGCTAGTTGGTCAGCGCAGGCTTTCAGAACCCGACCTGTGATTCCAGCTGGTTTTGCTGAATTCCTGGTATTCACTCTCCTCTTATCTGCATACTTGATAAAGATGTTGGAATTATGCAGAGGATCACAGTCATGGGTGAACAAGGAGTAGAGTAGTGGGCTCAGAACACAGCCCTGTGTGATGCCGGTGTTCAGAATGAGGGTTGAGGATACCCGTTTGCCCAACCTGAGGTCTGTTGGAGAGAAAGTCTAGAATCCATCTGCAAGTGGAGGTGCAGATACCCAGGTCACTGAGCTTAGTGATCAGTGGGGAGTACTGAATTGAATGCAGAACTAAAAAACTAAAGTCAATGAACATATGTAGCTTCCAACAGCAAGTCTAGTCAGTCAATTCCATTTAATTATTATTTATAGACCCCCAGGGGCCCAACACAGATTTTCTCGTAGAATTTACATTTTTCATGAAAAATCCAGCTGCTTCTTTACACAAATCATTAATTAGTGGTGACTTTAATATTCATTTTCATAATTAGAAAAGACATAGGAGCAGCAGTTATGTTCATTCTAGATTCAGTTGGAAATGTAGCTGCAAGCAGCGATTGCAGGCCCTCGCACATTTGTGTATCGCTATACGGTGACTCCCAGAAAACAATGCACGGTGGGCAAGTGCATCAAGTGAGTAAATATCAGTGGACCATTGTATGTTGTTACTGACCCATTTGGGGACTGTAGGTAAAAGAAACCCCACATTTTAGACAAACGGGGGCCCTAGTGAGCCACTTAAGAGACACACCATTGTCCGACCTTTTTGTCCACACTTAACAGCCGACTAATGTGATGTATGTGTCAAATTACATGTTAATCTAAGCACGGCAAAAGCCTTAAATATGCCTGAAATAAAAGTAAAGCTTGATGCATTGCCATGGGAACAGTGTTCAAGATATCAAAAATCCCTTTGCAATTTATTATCTACAATGTCTCGGGAACATGATGATTACGTTTGGTGTCAATTGGATGTATATCCTAGGAGGAGTATTTAAAAGTTCACCACATGCAACTGTCAAAAAATCCACCTTTTGTGACTGACACACTTAGTGGCGCCTGTTGGTGGCGCTATGTCCGAGATTTACAATAGGCACATCGATGCAATCGGAATCCTTGTCTGAACATACGCAGCACGCGTCATCCGAATAAGACATTTTTTGCTTGAGATATTGGACACTTCCTGTTTCCCTTAATTCGCCATAAATTTGTCGCCTCGCCATGGCAGCACTGTGTGAGATATCAAAAATTCCTTCCCTTTCGCAATTTAGCAAGTGCAATGTCTCGGCATCATGTTCACCACTTCTGATGTCAATCGCATGAATTCCCTAGGAGGAGTATTTAAAAGTTCACCACATGCACTTTTGAAACCATCCAGAATGGCCGACTTCCTGTTGGGCGGAGCTAATAGGTTTGATGGTGAAAGTTGTTCGGGTCGATGAGATCTATATGCCTACCAACTCTCGTACATGTGCGTACATGTTTGCCCGATCTGTGCACCAATATTTGTTTTTGCATTACAGGGGGCGCTACAGAGCCCTATTGCCACACCTATGTTCCAGCCTTTGACCGGTCCTAATGGCAGACGACTTTGACGTCTGTGCCAAATTTCCGGTGTTTTCGAGCATGTTGAGGCACACAAAGTGCATGCCAAGGGCTTAAATATGCCTGAAATAAAAGTAAATTTTGACGCGTTGCCATGGGAACGGCGTTCGAGATATCAAAAATTCCTTCGCAATTTATTATCTACAATGTCTCAGCATCATGTTGACCACGTTTGGTGTCAATCTCATAAATATCCTGGGAGGAGTATTTAAAAGTTCACCACATGCAACTGTCAAAAAATCCACCTTTTGTGACTGACACACTTAGTGGCGCCTGTTGGTGGCGCTATGTCCGAGATTCACAATAGGCACATCGATGCGATCGGGATCCTTGGCCGAACATAGACACTGCGTGTCGTCCGAATAAAACATTTTTTGCTTTAGATATTAAACACTTCCTGTTCTCCAAATTCGCCATAAATTCGTCGCCTCGCCATGGCAGCACCGTTCGAGATATCAAAAATCCCTTTACAATTTAGCAAGTCCAATGTCTCGGCATCATTTTCGCCACGTTTGATGTCAATCGCATGAATTCCCTAGGAGGAGTATTTAAAAGTTCACCGCATGCGCTTATAAAACAAACCAAAATGGCTGACTTCCTGTTGGGCGGAGCTAATAGTTTAGAGGGCCGATGAGATCTATATGCGTACCAACTCTCGTACATGTGCAAACATAATTGCCCGATCTGTGCATGAATGTTTGTTTTTGAATTACAGGGGGCGCTACAGAGCCCCCCTGCCACGCCTGAATACCGCCCTTTGTCCAGCCCTAGTAACAAAGGACTCTGACGTGTGTGCCACATTTCAAGAGTTTTCAAGTATGTTAAGGGACCTCTAATGACCAATGTGTGTAAAAAAAAAAAAAAATAAAATAAAAATAATAATAATAATAATAATAAATTCTAAGGAAAACAATAGGGCTTCGCACCTCTGGTATCAAAAATTCCTTTGCAATTTATTATCTACAATGTCTCGGCATCATGTTAATTACGTTTGGTGTCAATTGGATGAATATCCTAGGGGGAGTATTTAAAAGTTCACCACATGTAACTGTCAAAAAATCCACCTTTTGTGACTGACACACTTCCTGGCGCCTGTTGGTGGCGCTAAGTCCAAGATTCACAATAGGCACACCGATGTGATCGTAATCCTTGGCCGAACATACACACTGCGTGTCGTCCGAATAAAACATTTTTTGCTTTAGATATTAGACACTTCCTGTTCTCCGAATTCGCCATAAATTTGTCACCTCGCCATGGCAGCACCGTTCGAGATATCAAAAATCTCTTCGCAATTTAGCAAGTCCAATGTCTCGGCATCATGTTCGCCACGTTTGATGTCAATCGCATGAATTCCCTAGGAGGAGTATTTAATAGTTCACCGCATGCACTTATAAAACAAACCAAAATGGCTGACTTCCTGTTGGGCGGAGCTCATATTTTAGAGGGCAAAAGTTGTTCGGGTCGATGAGATCTATATGCATACCAACTCGTACATGTGCGTACATAATTGCCCGATCTGTGCACAAATGTTTGTTTTTGAATTACAGGGGGCGCTACAGAGCCCCCCTGCCACGCCCGTATTCCAGCCTTTGTCCGGCCCTAGTGACAAAGGACTCGGACGTGTGTGCCAAATTTCAAGAGTTTTCGAGCATGTTAAGGGACCTCAAATGGCCAATGTGTGTAAAAAATAAAAAAAATAATAATAAATTCTAAGGAAAACAATAGGGCTTCGCACCTCTGGTGCAGGCCATTCTGGCCTGCTCCTCGGTGCTCGGGCCCTAATAAATTCTAAGGAAAACAATAGGGCTTTACACCTCTGGTGAAGGCCATTCTAGCCTGCTCCTCGTTGCTCGGGCCCTAATAATAAATTTGAAGGAAAACAATAGGGCTTCGCACCTTTGGTGCAGGCCATTCTGGCCTGCTCCTCGGTGCTCGGGCCCTAATTAATCAGAATGTTATTGGACCTATTCATAGTGGTGACACAACCTTGATTGGTTATTAACATTTGGATTCGATATAAAAAATATTGTCATAATTCCATAGTCTAAAGCTATTTCAGATCATTACCTCATCTCTTTTAAAATCTGCCTCAGTCATTGTATTAGTACCTCACAATATTACTGTGTTAAGCACATTCACGTCAACTACAGCAGCAATTTTATCAATAATCTTCCGGAACTGTCGATATGAATTAAATCTCCGTCTGACCCCACAGAACTCAAATGGGCCACTGAATACCTAGAATCAACGTTCCGTTACACTCTTGATAATGTAGCTCCACATAAAAATAAAATCATCAGTAAGAAAAAAATTTATAAATTCTAAATTTAATTCTTCTTCTTCTGCTTCTTTAGGCATCGCTTATTAGGGGTCGCCACAGCGGATCGTTTGTCTCCTTACCCCCCTGTGCTCTACATCTGCCTCTTTTAACCCAACTACCTGCATGTCTTCCCTCACCACATCCATAATCCGCCTCTTCCTCTTTTCCTCCTTCCTGGTGGCTCCATCCTCAGCATTCACCTCCCGATATACCCCATGTCCCTCCTCTGCACATGTCCAAACCATCTCAATCTCACCTCCCTCACCTTGTCTCCAAAACGTTCTACATGCACTGTCCCTCTAATAAACTAATTTCTAATCCTGTCCATCATCATCACTCCCAACGAAAACCTCACCATCTTCATCTCTGCTACCTCCAGCTCCACCTCCTGTCTTTTACTCAATGCCACTGTCTCTAAACCATACATCACAGGTTTTAACACAGTCCTATAAACTTTCCATTTCACTCTCACAAAAACTCTTCTATCACAAATCAATGACATCTGGCTATGTACCAACTACCTTCAAGCAAGCAAGGGTCAGTTCCATCTTGAAGAAACCTGCTCTGGATCCATCAGACATCAACAACTACAGACCGGTATCACTTCTCTTCTTTCTTTCTAAATCTCTGGAATGCACTGTTTTTAACCAAGTGTCTGTCTATCTCACAGAACAACCTCCATGATCCCAACCAGTCTGGGTTCAAAGCAGCACATTCCACAGAGGTGGCCCTTTGGCTGTTTCTGAGAAACTGCATGCTGCTTGGTCAGCCAAGCTTTACTTATCTTCCTGGACCTTTCAGCAGCATTTGACACAGTCAACCACAAGACACTTTTGTCAACCCTCAAGAGCCTCTGTATCCACGGAACAGCATGGGAATGGTTTGCTTCTCTCGACATGCTTGACAGACATATCTTCATAGATGAGTGCTCACCAACTAAAACTCAACCCCAGCAAAACAGAAATGCTGGTCATCCCAGGTGAGTAATCTCCAGGTCAAGATATCCAAATAACACTTCATGACTCTCTGCTCTCCCCTTCAGTCACTGTTTGTAACCTTGGGGTAACTATGGACAATGAACTGTCCTTCTTCCCATATGTCGCTAATCCCTGACTATCTTCAAGTTAGGACAGAAGACCTACCTCTTCCTGAAACACTTACATTAGCACTTTCCAAGTTTGTAGAATTCAAGAGTTATATTTATATTAAGTGTGTAATCTGGTGTACCAGTGTAGATTTATTCATTACTAGAGACTCAAAGCACTTTTGTACGTCGCTCTGGATAAGGGCGTCTGCTAAATGCCACAAATGCAAATGTAAAATGTAAATGTAAATCACTCCTGCTATCACTCTTCTCTGCAGTCCAACCTCCACCTTGAACCAGTCTGTCGTTCCTACTGCACACTTCACTGCTGTCACACTGTCCTCATACAAGTACTGCACCACCCTCAAATACTTCTCTGACACACCTGACTTTCTAATACAGTACCACAACTCCTCTCTCCACCCTGTCGTATGCTTTCTAAATCCACAAACACAAATGCAACTCCTTCTGTCCTTCTCTGTACTTCTCCATCAACATTCTCAAAGCAAATAATGTGTCTGTGATGCTCTTCCTCAACATGAAACCATATTGTTGCTCACAGATGGTCAACTTTTCCCTCAGCCTGGCTTCCACTACTCTTTCCCATAACTTCATGGTGTGACTGATCAACTTTATTCCCCCTGTAGTTACTGCAGGTCTGCACATCTCCCTTATTCTTAAAGATCGGTACCAGCACACTACTTCTCCATTCCTCAGGCATCCTCTCACCTTCCAAAATCCTGGTAACCAATCCTGGTAAACAATCTTGTTAAAAACTCACTGCATCTCTCTAAACATCTCCATGCTTCTACGGTATATCATCTGGTCTCACCGACTTTCCACTCTTCATTCTTTTAATCGCTGCTCTTGTAGAGGAATGGAATTTAGTTGCCTAGTACTTTAAGTTTTTTTATGTTTAGCAGATGTAAATATACAGAACGCTTCACAGAGCATATGAAGAAGTCACACTGCCAGCTTCAGAGAAACACACACGATAACTCACGTTTTTCCTATGTGTTTATTGTTTATACAGTTTCGACAGCTGTGACAACAAAATAAAACTGCTTTATGTGCCACCAGAAATCTCTCTCTTTTCTGTGTGTGTAACATAAACATGGCGAGCCAGCCAGGAGGCGCTGTTGAGTCAACAGTGAGAGGGAAACAGCTCCTCCTTTGAGACGAACCTGTAAATAAAAGAAGATACATCAATACAGAGAGCAGATTTAAACAAATAAGAAGATACAAAATCAGGATTGGATTTAACAATAAGAGAGAAAAATGGAACAACTTCAAGATTGTGTAAGCTCCAAGCTCCTAACATTAGACAAACCCCAGCTCTACAAGGTATGTCAACATCTAAAATGCAGTGAGCCAGGAGATAAGGGACTTTCAGACAACTCAAGGCGAGCACTGATACGACTAACAGAGAGAACACTGGAGGAAATTGAGGAAGGTGAAACAGAAGAAGATTATGAAGGATTTCTCAACGAACTTCTGTGTTTCCTGGAGCAATATGAAAAGCCTGAAGAGTCAGAGAACCCACCTGCAGAACCTGATGAAATTTCGGAACTGAAAAAGGAGTATGTAGAGCTACAGAAGAGACAAGATGATGTCCGACGCACGCTGGAGGAAAAGATTGTGGCCCTGGAGGCGAGACTTCAAAGCAGTAGACAAGGAACAAGCAGGAGGGAGACCGTACTCCGACAGCCTGATTCGATGCCTGAGATGACCCTGAGAAAAGAATTCAGAATATTTGGACAGATTGGAGAAGCAGGCCAAAAAGAGAAGCTGTCATACACCAGTCTAACTAATCAGATAGAGTCTGGATTAAAGAAGGGTTACCCGGAGGCTGAAATCATCGAAGCAGTTGTCAGGGCTGTGAGTCCGGGCCTCCACCTTAGAGAGCTGCTAGAGATTAAAAGAGACCTTACGCTACCCACACTGAAGACGATTCTGAGAGGGCACTACAAGATTGACTCCTCATCAGACTTGCTGCACAGGTTAATGAATATATCACAGGAACCCAAAGAGCCTGCCCAGAGTTATTTGTTTCGAGCTATAGAGCTGAGGGAGAAGTTGCTTTGGAAGTCTGGAGATGAAAAAGATGGAGAACAATTTAGCCCTGAACTCATACAGCGAAAGTTCCTCCGTTCACTTGAGACAGGACTTTTAAGCGATGCTGTCAAGTTTCAGATCAAACCATACCTTGAGGATCCAAAAGTGACAAATGAGGTGTTAATTGAGAAGTTAGGAGAAGCTGCTAACTTAGAATTAGAAAGACAGACCACATTGAGGAAGGCCGTGACATCAAAGCCGCTTAAGCTAAGTGAAGTTCAGACAGTCGAGCACCCCTGTGAAAGTAGGCAGTTGGTGAGTGAGGCTGAAGTCAGGGAAAACAATAACTCTGTAGTTAGGGACAAAAAGAAGCAAGGACGAGGTAAAGATGCTGACACTGATACCACCAAAGCCATTGAGGACCTCAAGGCAAACGTCATGGAAATGACAAAGATCTTTCGTGAAACAATGGAAGCAACCAGGTCACATCCGCAACCATTACCACAGAGGGCTGAAAGGGCCAAAGGGCTGCCAAGGGGTTGCCGATCATGTCAGGAAGCGCAGAGAGGTGATGAATGCAGACACTGTTTCCGGTGCGGGCAAGAGGGACACCTGTCTCAAGGCTGCAGACAAAGACGACAGATGTCGGGAAACGGGGCGGGACTGCTGAACAGGGGCCCGCAGTAGTCCAGTCTCTTCCCGGGTCCCAACTAGTACCAGCGATGCAGCAGGCTTTCAGACCCTGTCAAGTCCAACACGGTGATAAGGTAAACAACAGTGAGTCCAGCATGCAAATAGTTAAAATGTTCTTTCTTTCTAAATCTCTGGAATGCACTGTTTTTAACCAAGTGTCTGTCTATCTCTCACAGAACAACCTCCATGATCCCAACCAGTCTGGGTTCAAAGCAGCACATTCCACAGAGGTGGCCCTTTTGGCTGTTTCTGAGAAACTGCATGCTGCTTGGTCAGCCAAGCTTTACTTATCTTCCTGGACCTTTCAGCAGCATTTGACACAGTCAACCACAAGACACTTTTGTCAACCCTCAAGAGCCTCTGTATCCACGGAACAGCATGGGAATGGTTTGCTTCTCTCGACATGCTTGACAGACATATCTTCATAGATGAGTGCTCACCAACTAAAACTCAACCCCAGCAAAACAGAAATGCTGGTCATCCCAGGTGAGTAATCTCCAGGTCAAGATATCCAAATAACACTTCATGACTCTCTGCTCTCCCCTTCAGTCACTGTTTGTAACCTTGGGGTAACTATGGACAATGAACTGTCCTTCTTCCCATATGTCGCTAATCCTGACTATCTTCAAGTTAGGACAGAAGACCTACCTCTTCCTGAAACACTTACATTAGCACTTTCCAAGTTTGTAGAATTCAAGAGTTATATTTATATTAAGTGTGTAATCTGGTGTACCAGTGTAGATTTATTCATTACTAGAGACTCAAAGCACTTTTGTACGTCGCTCTGGATAAGGGCGTCTGCTAAATGCCACAAATGCAAATGTAAATGTAAATGTAAATCACTCCTGCTATCACTCTTCTCTGCAGTCCAACCTCCACCTTGAACCAGTCTGTCGTTCCTACTGCACACTTCACTGCTGTCACACTGTCCTCATACAAGTACTGCACCACCCTCAAATACTTCTCTGACACACCTGACTTTCTAATACAGTACCACAACTCCTCTCTCCACCCTGTCGTATGCTTTCTCTAAATCCACAAACACAAAATGCAACTCCTTCTGTCCTTCTCTGTACTTCTCCATCAACATTCTCAAAGCAAATAATGTGTCTGTGATGCTCTTCCTCAACATGAAACCATATTGTTGCTCACAGATGGTCAACTTTTCCCTCAGCCTGGCTTCCACTACTCTTTCCCATAACTTCATGGTGTGACTGATCAACTTTATTCCCCCTGTAGTTACTGCAGGTCTGCACATCTCCCTTATTCTTAAAGATCGGTACCAGCACACTACTTCTCCATTCCTCAGGCATCCTCTCACCTTCCAAAATCCTGGTAACCAATCCTGGTAAACAATCTTGTTAAAAACTCCACTGCATCTCTCCTAAACATCTCCATGCTTCTACCGGTATATCATCTGGTCTCACCGACTTTCCACTCTTCATTCTCTTAATCGCTGCTCTTGTAGAGGAATGGAATTTAGTTGCCTAGTACTTTAAGTTTTTTTATGTTTAGCAGATGTAAATATACAGAACGCTTCACAGAGCATATGAAGAAGTCACACTGCCAGCTTCAGAGAAACACACACGATAACTCACGTTTTTCCTATGTGTTTATTGTTTATACAGTTTCGACAGCTGTGACAACAAAATAAAACTGCTTTATGTGCCACCAGAAATCTCTCTCTTTTCTGTGTGTGTAACATAAACATGGCGAGCCAGCCAGGAGGCGCTGTTGAGTCAACAGTGAGAGGAAACAGCTCCTCCTTGAGACGAACCTGTAAATAAAAGAAGATACATCAATACAGAGAGCAGATTTAAACAAATAAGAAGATACAAAATCAGGATTGGATTAAACAATAAGAGAGAAAAATGGAACAACTTCAAGATTGTGTAAGCTCCAAGCTCCTTACATTAGACAAACCCCAGCTCATCAAGGTATGTCAACATCTAAAATGCAGTGAGCCAGCAGATAAGGGATTTTCAGGCAACTCAAGGCGAGCACTGATACGACTAGCAGAGAGAACACTGGAGGAAATTGAGGAAGGTGAAACAGAAGAAAATTATGAAGGATTTTTCAATGAACTTCTGTGTTTCCTGGAGCAATATGAAAAGCCTGAAGAGCCAGAGAACCCACCTGCAGAACCTGATGAAATTTCGGAACTGAAAAAGGAGTATGTAGAGCTACAGAAGAGACAAGATGATGTCCGACGCACGCTGGAGGAAAAGATTGTGGCCCTGGAGCCGAGACTTCAAAACAGCAGACAAGGAACAAGCAGGAGGGAGACCGTACTCCGACAGCCTGAGTCGATGCCTGAAATGACCCTGAGAAAAGAATTCAGAATATTTGGACAGATTGGAGAAGCAGGCCAAAAAGAGAAGCTGTCATACACCAGTCTAACTAATCAGATAGAGTCTGGATTAAAGAAGGGTTACTCAGAGGCTAAAATCATCGAAGCAGTCGTCAGGGCTGTGAGTCCGGGCCTCCACCTTAGAGAGCTGCTAGAGATTGAAAGAGACCTTACGCTACCCACACTGAAGACGATTCTGAGAGGGCACTACAAGATTGACTCCTCATCAGACTTGCTGCACAGGTTAATGAATATATCACAGGAACCCAAAGAGCCTGCCCAGAGTTATTTGTTTCGAGCTATAGAGCTGAGGGAGAAATTGCTTTGGAAGTCTGGAGATGAAAAAGATGGAGAACAATTTAGCCCTGAACTCATACAGCGAAAGTTCCTCCGTTCACTTGAGACAGGACTTCTAAGCGATGCCGTCAAGTTTCAGATCAAACCATACCTTGAGGATCCAAAAGTGACAGATGAGGTGTTAATTGAGAAGTTAGGAGAAGCTGCTAACTTAGAATTAGAAAGACAGACCAAATTGAGGAAGGCTGTGACATCAAAGCCGCTGAAGCTAAGTGAAGTTCAGACAGTTGAGCACCCCTGTGAAAGTAGGCAGTTGGTGAGTGAGGCTGAAGTCAGGGAAAACAATAACTCGGTAGTTAGGGACAAAAAGAAGCAAGGACGAGGTAAAGATGCTGACACTGATACCACCAAAGCCATTGAGGACCTCAAGGCAAACGTCATGGAAATGACAAAGATCTTTCGTGAAACAATGGAAGCAACCAGGTCACATCCGCAACCATTACCACAGAAAGGCTGAAAGGGCCAAAGGGCTGCCGATCATGTCAGGAAGCGCAGAGAGGTGAAGAATGCCGACACTGTTTCCGGTGCGGGCAAGAGGGACACCTGTCTCGAGGCTGCAGACAAAGACGACAGATGTCGGGAAACGGGGCGGGACTGCTGAACAGGGGCCCGCAGTAGTCCAGTCTCTTCCCGGGTCCCAACCAGTACCAGCGATGCAGCAGGCTTTCAGACCCTGTCAAGTCCAACACGGTGATAAGGTAAACAACAGTGAGTCCAGCATGCAAACAGTTAAAATAACCCCTGATGGTAATATGCCAGTATGTTATTTGTCCCCCTCTGACCAAACGAAACTTCTTAAACTGATTGGGAGGAGATGCTTGGTTCACTGCCAACTAGATGACATCACAGTGGAGGCCTTGTGGGACACAGGAGCTCAAGCGAGTATTATCAATGCTGATTGGAGAAAACAATACTTACCACATGCCATCATCCGACCTATTGAGGAGCTCCTGGGCCCAGGAACACTCACAGGACTGGCTGCAAACCACACAGAGATCCCGTTTGAAGGCTGGGTGGAGGTGAGATTTCGGCTGCCCAGTGATGACACAGAAGGAGCCCTTCAGGTACCCATTCTCGTGACAAGTGACCCTAATGTAGCTGAAAACCCTATTATTGGCTTTAACGTCATTGAGGAGGTGGTCGACAAGTGGGAAAAACAAAGATGCAAGCCAAACACAATAAACAGGATAAGCCAAGCCTTCTCTGTATCCATCACAACCGCAAAGTCAATGCTTAAGCTGTTAAAAACAACAAACTCCTATGTGAACGTCGGAACAGTTCGAGCCGGGAAACAAAGGGTACAGCTGAAAGCAGAACACATAACAACCATCCATGCACGGGTACACATTGGAGCACAGTTTTCAGAACAAACCTTACTGTTTGTCCCCTGTGAGCCGTCACCACTACCTGAAGGTTTAGTGATTCAGGAAGGATTAGTCAAAGTGACTGCAGGAAGGACAACCCAGATACCGTTACTATCGCCAATACTACCAAACAGTGTCTCGAACTGACTCCACGTCTTACCCTGGGACATCTCCAAATGATAAAGACAGCCTATCCAGTCACAGCAGAGCCCTTACGAGAATGTGAAACACAAGCAGCAACAACACAAAACCCTCATCTCATGCAAACCTGTGAAGTGAGTGTCACATCAGGCAAAACAGAGAGACCCAATCAGTGGGATCCCCCAATAAAGCTCGAACACCTAACTGAGGAACAGCAACAGGTAGTGCGACAGTTATTAAGAGAAGAGTGTAATGCTTTTGCCGCTGATGATAATGATGTTGGTTGCATTCCCTCACTGAATATGCATATTACACTGCGACAAGACACCTGTGCAAAAGACGTACATCTCAGTGCCTAAACCACTCTTACAGGAAGTAAAAGAATACCTCCAGGACCTGCTGAACAAAGGGTGGATAAGCAAATCGAAATCCCCTTACTCCTCGCCAGTGGTATGTGTAAGGAAAAAGGATGGTAGCCTGAGACTATGCTGCGACTATCGAGAACTGAACCGCAAATCTGTACCTGATAGGCACCCCATTCCAAGAATACAGGACATGTTAGACTCCCTGAGTGGCAGCTCTTGGTTTTCGGTCTTGGACCAGGGTAAGGCCTACCACCAAGGATTCCTTGATGCAGAGAGCCAACCATTGACAGCCTTTATTACACCCTGGGGGCTATACCAGTGGAACAGGATTCCGTTTGGCCTTAGTTTGGCCCCAGCTGAATTCCAGAGAAACATGGAAGCTTGTCTTGAAGGTCTACGAGATACCATCTGTCAACCCTACCTGGACGACAACCTTGTACATAGCTCTTCCTTTAATGACCATGTGAATCATATTCGTACAGTCCTCCAAAGATATCAGAAGCACGGAGTCAAGCTGAGTCCGCACAAATGTGAGCTGTTTAAAAGAAAGTACGTTTCTTGGGCGCATCGTGTCAGAAGAGGGATACTCGATGGATCCTGCTGAAATAGCACCTGTGCAGGCATTAAAGCTCAGATCACCAGCTACAGTAGGAGACTTGAGAAAGATGATGGGATTCCTTTCCTATTACAGGACATATATTCCTAATTTTTCTCATCTGGCAAGACCTCTCTACCAGCTGATAGCCGCACCACCAAAGAGTATGTTACCTGTCGAGACAAAGGGAAAGAGAAAGAAACCAAGTACAAAGTCAAAAGGACAGGTACCGCCCAAAACACCCATAACCTGGACACAGACTCACCAAGATACATTGAATAACTTAATAGATCACTTAACACAGCCACCAATCCTTGCATACCCTGACCTGACGAAGCCATTTGTCCTCCATTGCGATGCATCACAGGATGGTCTTGGTGCAGTCCTGTATCAGAAAAGTAAAGAGAAGATGTCAGTGATTGCATATGGATCAAGAACACTTACACCACCAGAGAAAAACTACCACATGCATGCTGGAAAATTGGAATTCCTGGCGTTAAAGTGGGCGATTTGTGAACGCTTCAGAGATTACCTATTCCATGTTCCACATTTTGAAGTATACACAGACAATAACCCCCTAATGTACATCCTCACAACAGCCAAACTTAATGCAACAGGACATCGCTGGGTCGCAGAGTTAGCTGACTTCAACTTCACCATCAGATATCGTCCGGGCAGATGTAATGCAGACGCAGACGGTCTCTCAAGAATGCCACTAGACATTGATCAATACATGAAACTGTGCACAGAAGAGGTAAATCAAGGTGTCATCAGTGCTACAGTGCAAGGCGTAACATTACCTGTGAATGATGCTTCTCTATGGACAAGTGGAATCGATGTACAGGCCATGCAGCTAGTGGACGATAAAGTTTTACTGCCTTCCGAACTGCGTCTCTCTCTAGACCAGATAAAGCAATCTCAACAGCAGGACTCAGTCATTAGCCGTGTCCTGACGTTCAAAAGGAACAACAGTCGTCCATCTGGCCACACTCTCAGGAAAGAGCTGATGGATGTTAGGACTCTTCTGAAACAGTGGACAAGACTTTATTTGGATGAGGGAAGGGTCCTGTACAGAAGAGCAGGAAAGAGAAACCAACTTGTTTTACCGAGAGAGCATCACCAAACTGTCTATAAAGAGTTACATCAAGAGATGGGACACCTCGGAGTGGAGAGGACACTAGACTTAATACGTGAGAGATTCTACTGGCCTCAGATGCAAAAAGAAACTGAGAACTTTGTGATGCGCGTATGTGAATGCTTAAAAAGGAAGAAACCTCACAAGACTCCAAAAGCTCCATTGGTCCCAATTCAAACTACATACCCATTCCAGCTAGTATCCATTGACTTTCTCCATCTCGAAACTTGCAAGAATGGATTTGAATACATACTTGTAGTAATGGATCACTTTACACGTTTTGCTCAGGCCTATGCCACGAGAAATAAATCAGCAAAGACTGTGGTGCAACATGTTTTTGGAGATTTTGCTCTCAAGTTTGGCTTTCCTGAGAAAATCCATCATGATATGGGGAGGGAATTTGAGAACCACCTGATGGATCAGCTGCAGAAGACTTGTGGTGTACGCGGATCTCACACAACGCCCTATCACCCTATGGGCAATGGACAAGTTGAAAGATTCAACAGGACGCTCTTATCCATGCTCAGGACACTGAGTGATGTTGAGAAGGCAGACTGGAAAAATTCACTGTCTAAGGTGATCCATGCATACAATTGCACCCGCTGTGAAGCAACTGGGTTTTCCCCATATTATTTGTTATTTGGCCGCTCACCACGACTCCCCATCGATCTCATGTTTAACTTGCCATTGGATGAAAAACAACAGAATTATGCAGATTACGTGAGAAACTGGCAGACCCGGATGCAGGAAGCCTACGACATTGCATCAAAAACTGCAAACAGAGAGGCACAGAGAGGAAAACAGTACTATGACAAGAGAGTCCACGGTGTTGAACTATGGCCTGGCCACAGAGTGCTGCTTAGGAACCTCAGTGAAAGAGGAGGGCCGGGAAAGCTACGTTCACATTGGGAAGATTGTGTATACACTGTGATCAGCAGAAAGAGCCTTGACATTCCCGTGTATGAAATCAAGCCTGAAAAGGGTGGACCAAGCAAGATAGTACACAGAAATCTTCTGTTACCCTGCGATAGTTTACCAGTAGAAAACCATGTATGTCAGAAACAGCAAAAGCGTAGGGTTGTGGGCAGAGCCAAGAAAAGTGATAAGCCAGAACAATACAATGACTCAGAGAGTGATGATGATGACAGATATGCACTGCGCTATCGGTTTCCACCAGGCTCAGACCATACTGAAACTGATACCACTCTAAATCCCGAGGCTGAACCATTCGAACCTCTAGCACAGAGAACAGAACCACCTGAGCACTTTTCTGTACATGAAGAAATGGAACACCAGGATATCTTGACAGCAGAGGAAGACAATATCTCACAGGCAGACAATATCTCTGAAAAGGAGGATCAAGAAACAGAGTGTGAACAGGAGAGGACTCAATCACCCACTTACCCTCAACGACAGAGACACCAGCCGAAGATGTTGACTTATGATGCACTGGGAGAACCAACAGTGATACGGAGAACCACAGAACTGAAAGAGTTAAGTTTACAGCCCACAGATGGACTGAACCTGTGGAGGCCCTGGGGATGAATTGAAGATAGGACGATAAATTAGAGACAAACAAAGGAGAAAATAAATAGAAAAGGATATATATTGGTGACCTGTAAAGTAAACAGAATAGGAAAAAAAGTTGACAAGCTTTAGTGGATATGTGGCCGATACTGTTGGAGTCTAGATGTATGGTAAGACTTATCTATTATAGATACGACTGTTTATATGCTTTAATTATGGGTAGTAAGAGACAGAATAAATGCTAAAGTGCTTGGTCAGAAAATGTTATAATAGTAAGTTACCCCTTTATTTTTCTAGAAATAAACCATGGTAAAAAGGGGACTGACTGAATGAATGCACTTAATTAATGCTTACTGATAACCTACCTTTGGTCTTGTAGCAGAAACCAGGTCACCCAGGAACAATGATCCATTTGTCGTAAAATGTAGAAAAACATTTTTTTTTCAAGTGGGGGAGGGTGTAGAGGAATGGAATTTAGTTGCCTAGTACTTTAAGTTTTTTTTATGTTTAGCAGATGTAAATATACAGAACGCTTCACAGAGCATATGAAGAAGTCACACTGCCAGCTTCAGAGAAATACACACGATAACTCACGTTTTTCCTATGTGTTTATTGTTTATACAGTTTCGACAGCTGTGACAACAAAATAAAACTGCTTTATGTGCCACCAGAAATCTCTCTCTTTTCTGTGTGTGTAACACTCTCACTTCCTCCTTACTAATCCTATCCACTTCTTGCTTTACCATTTCCACACCATCCAACTGTCAGCCCGCATGAGCACTTCCGGCATTGCCGCCGCAATCACAGAGGAAACGCCCCCTCCCAACCAGCTGCACGGAAATGGCGTCTAATTTTCTAACACTTATAAGGATGCCAGAATTCTCCAGACAGTGTCAGATTGTCTTTAGGCTTGCCCTAAACACTCTCCAGCGTATCTCCGTTTTGTTTGTCTTTTTGTTTCTGACCTGTTTCTGTCCTAACCATTCTGTCCACCGGCTTCCCGACCGCGCCTGTTTTCCCGACTCTCCCCTCAGCTTATCGGTTGTGCTCTGCTCGCGTTGAACGCGCTCCGGTTTCCGGCTTGGCTCTGCTCGGCTCACGCTGAGCGTGCTCCAGTTTCCGGCTCGGCTCTGCTCGCTCTGAACGCGCTCCAGTTCCCGGCTCGGCTCGGCTCGGCTCTGCTCGCGCTGAATGCGCTCCAGTTCCTGGCTCGGCTCTGCTCTGCTCGCACTGAACACGCTCCGGTTTCCGGCTCGGCTCGGCTCTGCTCGCGCTGAATGCGCCCTTCGTGCACTTCGGCTCCATGAATCGACTCCATGAATCGACTCCATGAATCGGCTCCATGAATCGGCTTCCCGATTCAGCTCTGCATGCGCGCTTTTCTCCCCTGCTCTCTTTGCATCTGCCTTGGATCCTATAACCTGAACATTCTGACAGAACAATCTGGCCAACATGGATCCCGCGGATGTACCTGCCCCTAGCGCCGCTTTAACAGCCTTGTCTCGCCGACAAGGCGTGCAGGAAATCATGGGATTTTTGCGCACACGTTTTGGTGACCGACTCACCACAGGTGCTCCGCCACCCTCATCGGGTGTCCCTGACTCCTGCCGCTCGTTTATTATGCAGTGTGACCTGATTTTTGATTTTCAGCCCTCCCAATTCGGTACAGAACGCTCCAAGGTGGCCTACGTCATTTCCCTCCTGTCAGGCCAAGCCCTAAGGTGGGCCACCGCAGAGTGGGAAAGTCAATCAGCCAACTGCAGATCTTTCGCTGCCTTTACTGCCGAACTCCGGAAGGTCTTCAGCTCATCTACGCCACGCCAAGATGCCATCCGCTCCCTGATCTCGGCCCCACAGGAGCATTGCTCTGTTGCAGAGTTCGCGGCTGACTTCCGGACCCAGGCCACTGACAGCGGATGGGATTGCGTTGCACTTTACGATACTTTCCTCCAGGGCCTCTCCTCTGCCGTTAAGGACGAACTCGCCGCTCGTGATCCACCCCAGGATCTGGATTCACTGATCACCTTGGCTACACGCATCGTTTGGCGCATAAGGGAATGCCGCCGGGAGCGTGGTCACCCCGCTCAGAGCCTACATCCTCACAGTCCTTTAACTGCAAGCAGTTCCCCACCTCGTGTTTCGGGTTCTGGCACCTGTTCCTACTCTCCGCCGCAGGCCTTGGAGATAGGACGCCACCACCTGACCCCCGCCGAGAAGGATAAACGGCGGTCGCTAGGTCTATGCCTCTACTGCGGAGGTAAAGGGCACATGGCCGCACCCTGCCCAGTAAAAGGCAAGGCTCGTCGGTAAAGGGGGGAGCACCCACAAGCCACTCCTTCCCCGCTCCCTCCAAACCCACTATCTTGGTCCACCTTCAGGTTGGCCCTGGAGGCACGGAATTGGCTGCCTTCGTCGACTCTGGGGCTGATGCTGAATTCATCGACCTCAAGCTTGCCCAGCAACTGCTAGTTCCCATGGAACCCCTACCTGAAGCTCTGCTGATCAGAGCACTGGACGGCAGCCTTTTAGGCCAGGCCACGCACCGCACTAAGCCTCTACTCATGTCAGTGGGGGAGTGGCTTTCCTTCCTGGTCATCTCCTCTCCCCAAGCCCTTATCATGCTTGGGTTCCTGTGGCTTCGGAAACACAACCCAGGTGTTGATTGGATGGCAGGGTGTATTCTAGATTGGGGTGTGCATTGCTTCGGCCACTGCCTTGCTCTCTCTCCACCCAAACCACTGCCGGCTATCACTCCCAAGCACTCAGATTAGCATCGGTTCCTGAGATCTATCATGGCCTTGCGCGCGTGTTTAGTAAGGCCTTGGCTTCCTCCCTGCCTCCCCACCGGCACTTCGACTGTGCCATTGAACTGCTTCCCGGAACCAGTCCGACTGGTTCCATCTGACCATATCCTCCAGCTGGGGCAGGTTTCTTCATTGTAGAAAAGAAGGATAAATTCCTACGCCCATGTATTGACTACCGGGGTCTTAATGCGATCACTGTCCGGAACCGTTACCCCTTGCCACTTATAGCCTCGGTGTTCGAGCTCCTGCATGGTGCCACAATCTTCACTAAGCTGGATCTACGCAACGCATACAACCTGGTGCGTATCAGGGAGGGGGATGAATGGAAGACCGCCTTCAATACCCCAGCCGGTCATTACGAGTACCTCGTCATGCCGTTCAGCCTAACCAATGCCACGGCCATCTTTCAGGCTCTAGTCAACGAGGTCCTGACATGCTCAACGTGTTCGTGTTTGTCGACCTAGATGATATCCTGATCTTCTCCCATTCTATGGACGAACACGTCCGGCAGGTGCATCAGGTCTTGGAGAGACTCCTCAAGAACGGGCTCTACGTAAAACCCGAGAAATGTGAGTTCCACACCTCGCAAACCTCGTTCCTGGGATACCTGCTTTCAGCCAGTAATATCCGGATGGACCCTGCCAGGATCCAGGCAATCCGGGACTGGCCAACCCCCACCTCCCGCCGCCAACTACAGAGGTTCCTGGGCTTCGCCAATTTTTATCGCCGTTTCATAAAGGGCTATAGTTCGGTGGTGGTGCCCCTCCACCTCCTGATGTTTTCCCTTCACTAGTTCTTTTGGGGCCCCAAGGCTGAGGAGGCATTTCTTGGACTTAAGCGGCAATTCACGGAGGCACCCATCCTCATCTTTCCTGACCCAGCCCCGAAAATTTGTTGTTGAAGTCGACACCTCTGACGTAGGAGTAGGGGCGGTGCTCTCCCAGGTCTGCCCTGAGGATAACCGCCTGCATCCTTGCGCCATTTTTTCCAGGGGCCTTAGCTCCTCGGAACGTAACTACCCGGTGGGTGAGAGGGAGCTCCTTGTCATCGAACTGGCCTTGGAGGAATGGCGCCATTGGTTGGAGGGTGCGGAGGTCCCCTTTCTGGTCTGGACGGATCATCGCAACCTTGAGTACCTCCAATCGGCTAAACGACTCAACCCCCGACAGGCTAGATGGGGCCTTTTCTTTGGCTGCTTCCGGTTCTCTCTTTCGTACCGGCCTGGCAGCCGAAATGTCAAGCCTGACGCGCTCTTTAGAGCTCATGCCCTGGAGGAGGAGGAGCCATGCCCAGAGACCATCCTTCCCAAATCTGTGTTGGTCCACACCCTTAGTCTCGCCTTGGAGGAGCGGGTCCCCGAGGGTCTCCGCTCTGGAGTTCTTCAGTGGTGTCACAACTCCCTGTTCTTCTGTCACCCCGGTCAGCCTCGCACCTTGTCTCTGGTCAAGACACGCTTCCCCTGCTGTCTTTGCATCTGCCTTGGATCCTATAACCTGAACCTTCTGACACCAACCTTCTCTCTCTCTCTCTCTCTCTTCAGAATCACCCCTACACCATTTCTCTTTCTATCCACACCATGATAAAACAGTTTAAACACCTGTAATGTTCCTGGTCTTACTCCCTTTCCACTAGGTCTCCTGAAAACACAACGTATTTACCTCTCCGTCATATCAGCTCCCTCTCTCCATCTACCAGTCATAGTACCAACATTTAAAGTACCAACCCGAACCTCCACTCTCCTACACTTCTCCTTTCCTTACTGTCTCTGTAGACGTCTTCCTCCTCTCCTTCTCCTCCTTCAGCCAACAGCATCCCAATATTCACCGGTACCCTGTTGGTTAATGATACCTGTGGTGGTCGTTGTTAACCCGGGCCTCGACCAATGTGGTATGAAATTCTCTTCTGCATATTTGATTTGGCACATGTTTTATGCTGGATGCCCTTCCTAACGCAACCCTCCCCATTTACCCAGGCTTGGGTAAAAGTCAGTGACCTGACTTGTGCAACCCTACTGGCTGGGTTTCTAAATTGAATTATATTTTAATTTGAAATTTTATTTGTCACATACACATTAATACGTGGACATATAGTGAAATGCTTTTTTGACTGTCTGACTTGTTAACATAAAAAAATACAATATAAGAAAAATAATGAAATAGTACCGTGGTATAATAATCAAACACGCACCTTAAAACAGGTAATTCGGAAATTAGATGTTACACTCTGTTCACACTGTAAAGTGTGGTTTGGATTTGTCTGTTTTCTCCTGATGTCTTACCACTTGATGGAGTTCTCTTCTATTGGAGACATTCTGTGCAGCTGGAGATGGTTCCACATCGACAGCCTAAAGATCCATGAAGTTACTGAGTACCTCAAGAACTTTGAGGAAGGATTTGGAACATAATTAATATCAACAGTCTGCTTCAATGTGCTCAGGACGACAGCTTGCATGAAACGTTCTGCATGTAAGTGCCAATCAATGAACAGTTTATAACCTCAACACTTATTAAACACCGAAACTGAATTCGGTATTGGGGATCCCTTTTGAGTCTGGTTCCTCTGAAGGTTTCATCCTAAAGGCATCTCAGGGAGGTTTTCCTTCAACACAGTACACACTGGATTACTTATTAGGTATAAACTTATAAGGAACAAACTTAGACACTAAACTTATACATTCTAATTTTTATTTTAGGAAAATGTCCACTGTTAAAAACACAACACAAATAAAACTGTAACCTGTAACTGCACCTTCAGTATAATGGTGTAGTTGTCAGGAAATTTGAAAAGGAATAAAAGGTAAGACACATGGTGATGATTGTGTTTGTAGAACAGCAAACCCCTGCAGTGTTTCCTCTGTAGATATTACACAGAGCTAAAAGTTGTTGAGGGGATTAAACACAAAGGGCTTCATAACGGACATTTGTGCATTTAGATCTCAGCCGTAACTGAGTAATGTACTCTCAGCAGTATGTGTGTGTACGCTTGTGTGCATGCGTGTGTGTGTGTGTGTGTGTGTGTGTGTGTGTGTGCGCAGGCTGAAAGTCAGTAATGTCATCAGTTAACACTAATGAAGGGGAATGGGCAGTAATTGCGTCGGGGACTGAGGGAGCGCTCGGATTCATTCTCACTGCTTCATCTTACCAGGAATTCCAACACAAACACACTTCCTCATTTTAATCTGCTCAATAATTATACACAATCCCCTATTCACACACGTCCTTAACCACACACACACACACACACACACACACACACACACACACACACACACAAATCCCTATTCACACCTCTTTAACCACACACGCACGCACACACACACACACACACACACACACACACACACACACACACACCTCCTTTACCACACACACGCACACACACACAAAATCCCTATTCACACACCTCCTTAACCACGCACGCACACACACACACACACACACACACACACAAAGTTTCCTATTCACAAACCTCTTTAACCACACACATATACACACACACACACACACACACACACACACACACACACAATGCCTATTCACACCTCATCAACCACACACACTCAACCCCTTATTCACACACCTCCTTAACTACACACACACACACACACACACACACACACACAACCCCTTATTCACACACAATCCCTATCCACACACCTCCTTAACTACACACACACAACCCCTTATTCACACACAATCCCTATCCACACCACCTTAACTGCACACACACAACCCCTTATTCACACACCTCCTTACTTACACACACACACACACACATAAATACTACACCAACACTAGACTCAGATAAACACTACATTCATACAAAGTACAATAACCTAAATACTACACGCACATAAATACTACACAAATACTACACTCACATAAACATTAAAATCACAAACATTACACTCACATAAAAACTACATTCATATAGACACTATACTAACACGCTACACTCACAATCATTACACTCACACACACACACTCACACTCACAAACACTACACTAACACACTACACTCACAAACACTACATCAACATTTAATCAGTCTACACTGCTCCCAATTACATCTCACACTGATTATAAAATACTACTACTGACATATAAAGCACTTAATGCGCTCATGCCATAGTATCTGAGTGAACTTCTGTACCAGTATGATCCTCCACGCCTACTTAGATCAAAAGGTGCAGGCTATTTGTTGGTATCTCAAATAATGAAGACTCCAGCAGGGGGCAGATGTTTCTCTTATAAACCCCACAGTTATAGAACAACCTTCCAATCAGTGTTAGGTATTCAGACACAGTCTCAGTGTTCAAGTCAAGCGCCTGATGAGCAAGCCGGTGGCGACTGTGGCGAGGAAAAACTCCCCGAGATGGCATAAGGAAGAAACCTTGAGAGGAACCAGACTCAAGAGGGAACCCATCCTCATCTGGGTTGCACTGAATGTCCATTTGTGGTGGATATACGATGTTGCGGGGTACAGTGTTGATGATCAGGAGCTAACTGTATTCCTGAGTCAGTGTAGCAGACTGTTGACATTAACTACAGTCCAATCCATCCTTAAAGCGCCTGTTCTTACTCCCGAATTTCATGGAACCACCCAAGGCGTTGTTGAGAAACCGTCCCAAGCTGCACAGAGTGATCAAAGGCTTGACTAAATAAATACGTTTTCAACCTGGACTTGAACACTGAGACTGTGTCTGAGTCCCGAACACTGGTTCCACAGTCCCGAACACTGGTTGGATGGCTGTTCCATAACTGTGGGGTTTATAAGAGAAAGATCTGCCCCCTGCTGTAGTCTTCATTATTTGAGGAACCAACAGATAGCCAGCACCTTTTGATCTAAGTAGGTGTGGAGGATCAGAAACAGAAACACTATCCAGAGATGCTACGTAATCTGAAAGTTGACTTCTAGCTGCATGTGGTCCTAGTAAAAGTACTTCCGTCTTATCTGAGTTGAGCAGAAGGAAGTTATCAAGCATCCACTGTCTAATGTCCTTTACACACTTCTCAACATTAAGTTGATCTCTCTCATCTGGCTTTGCTGAAATATACAGCTGTGTATCATCAGCATAGCAATGGAAGCGAGTACCATGTTTATGAATAATTTCACCAAGAGGCAGCATATATAAAGAGAAAATCAGAGGGCCTAAGACAGATCCTTGAGAAACACCAAACTTTACCTCAGAGAGTGTAGAGAACTCACCATTTACATCAACAAACTGATAGCGATCAGTCAAATAAGACCTGAGCCAAGAGAGAGCTGTTCCCTTTATTCCAACAATGTTCTCAAGTCTAGCAAGTCGTATAGTGTGATCAATGGTGTGAAAATCTGCACTAAGGTCGAGCAAAACAAGTAAGGAGACAAAACCCTGATCAGAGGCCAATAACAGGTCATTTACCACCTTAACTAGCGCCGTCTCTGTGCTATGATGAGGCCGAAATCCTGACTGATACATTTCATAAATGTTATTCCTCAGTAGATGTGAGCAGAACTGCTGTGCTACAACCTTTTCTAAAATGTTGGATATAAAGGGAAGATTTGATATTGGACTGTAGTTGGACAGCTGACAGGGTGAAGGTCAGGTTTCTTAATTAGGGGTTGATAACTGCCAGTTTGAAGGATTTTGGTACATAACCAGTGCTAATGGAAGAGTTTATTATTTTTAAAACAGGTTCAATTACCTCTGGAGTTATCTGTTTAAAGAAACTTGTAGGCAAGGGATCGAGAATGCAGGTTGATGATTTTGATGAGGAAATAAATGAAATTCTCATGAATAGGAGTGAAGCTTTGTAATTGATGGTCTGTTATAATGACACTGCTGTCTACAGGGTTACTTATAAAATAATTTGGATTCATATTAACCGTCTGGATTTCTTGCCTGATGTTTTCAATTTTATTATTAAAAAAGTTGATGAAATCATTACTACCTATTGATGGTGTCCATGTTAGCGCAGTGCTTTTATTCCCTGTTCATTTTGCTACCGTGCTGAATAAAAATCTAGGATTCTGCTTGTTATTCTCTATGAGGGAGGAGAAATATGCTGATCTAGCAGCACTAAGAGATTTTCTATAATTTAAGAGGCTCTCCTTCCATGCTATTTGAAATACTGTTAATTTTGTTTGACGCCATTTACGTTCTAATTTTCGAGTGGTCTGTTTTAAGTTGCGTGTATGATCATTATACCACTGTGCTGATTTTTTCTCCCTGATCATTTTGGTCTTAAGGGGAGCTACATCATCTAGAGTATAATGTAACGATGATTCTAGGTATTCAGTGGCCCAGTTAAGCTCTGCGGGGTCTGACGAAGATCTATTTAATATCGTAATTTCTGGATTATTGATAAAACGTGCTGCTGTAGCTGACGTGAAAGTACGCTTAACATGATAATGTGGTGAGGTAGAAATGCAATGACTGAGGCAGATTTTGAAAGAGATGAGATAATGGTCTGAAATAGCTTCAGACTGTGGAATTATGACTAAGTTTTTTATTTTTAATCCAAATGTTAATAACAAATCGAGAGTGTGTCACCACTATGAGTGGGTCCCATAACATTCTGATTAATTCCAACTGAATCTAGAATGGACACAACTGCTGCTCTTAAGGAGTCTTCCTGATTATCAAAATAAATATTAAAGTCACCAACAATTAATGCTTTTTCTAAAGAAGGAGCTAAATTTGTGATGAAATCTGCAAATTCTATGAGAAAATCAGAGAGATGGGAGGTACAAAGTGTTTTAGAAGTGACACATGAAACGTGAGATGTATGCGATACCTTGGGAGTAAGTCTAGCTGGTAGGTCACCTCATTGACCTGACTCGAGATCCTAAAAGGCCCGATGAACCGGGGGCTCAGCTTCTGGCTCAGTAGTCATAATCCTCGGGTCCTTAGATAACCACACCAGATCCCCTGGCTGAAAGAATGGGGTTTCTAACTGGTGTTCGTCTGCATATCTCCATGTTTCGCGAAGGGCCCGTCGTAGTTTGGTGTGTGCAAACCCCCACACTCGCACACTCTCCCAAAACCAATAGTCTACGGTCGGCACGTGGGATGGTTCATCTGACCATGGGAACAGGGGAGACTGAAACCCCAGCACGCACTGAAAGGAAGTCAAGGCCAGTAGTGTCCTGACGTAAGGAGTTCTGGGCATACTCTGCCCATGGGAGGAACTGGCTCCAGTCCGTCTGGTCCTGATGGCAATAGGTCCTGAGATACCAACTCAGCTCCTGGATCTTCCGTTCCGTCTGTCCATTGGATTCTGGGTGGTATCCGGAAGATAGGTTGATGGACACCACCAGGAGATGGACGAATGCTCTCCAGACGTGCAATGTGAACTGAAAACCGCGGTCGGACAAGATTTCCTCCGGGAGACCGAAGTTTTGAGAAAAGTGGTGAAACAGAGCTTCGGCTGTCTCTAGTGCTGTAGGCAGGCCGCAAAGAGGGATAAAGCGACAGGCTGTGGAGAATTCCTCGACTCTTAGAATCTTGGAGATAAAGGGGAGGTTTGATATTGGAATGTAGTTGGACAGCTGACAGGGTAAAGGTGAGGTTTCTTAATTCAGCCGTCCCTGAATGGTCTGGACAGCTAGTTCTTGGGCCCCTTTTTCCCGGTAAAGTCACAGCCAGTCTAGGCATGTTTGGGAGATGAACGTACCCGGCGGAGCCGGAGTCGACTAGAGCAAAAACCAAGATGGGAAGAGCTGGGGTTATTAGGGTTACTGCGAGTTTGGACAGACGTGAGATGTCGGTGGGAAACACTATGGTACTCAACGCGGGGTGTGGAGGTCGGGTAGGACATTGAGGACATCCTGGATTTCCACAGTAGAGACACATGCCTGCCACCAGGCGGTGCTCCCTCTTTGGGAACCCACCTGCATAGGTTCCGGCTCAGGAGTTGACGGATGGGCGGGAGCGTGGGTATGATGGAGGTCAACAGGCTGTTAGGCGTTGGGAGATCCGGATTGATCTTTGGATGAATGCTTCAAGGCGAAACGTGTCGTCATAGGTGGCCATAGCTAGCCGTATTTCCTGGTTCAACGCCAACCAATATACTCCCAGGAGTGCAACCTCATTCCAGCTGCTAGTTTTCACCAAGGTGTGGAAGCGAAGACTGTAGTCCGTGGTGTTAGCCAAGCCTTGGCATAGGCTCAACAGTTGATCCGCGGTGGAAAGCAAAGACAGTCGCTTGAAGATAGTCAGGGACTCTGCTGTACGGACATCTAGGGCAAGTTCATTCCACCAACCTTGGTGCCAGAACAGAGAAGAGCCTTGAAGTGTACTTACCTCTCATTCTGAGAGAAGGTGGGACCAGTTGAGCAGTGCTGGAGGATCTCAGACAGCGTGGTGCAGTGCGAGATGTGATGAGGTCACTAAGGTAAGATGGTGCTGGTCCATTAACAGGTCACTTAATGAGGCCTAAATCCTGACTGATACATTTCATAAATGTTGTTCCTCAGTAGATGTGAGCAGAACTGCTGTGCTACAACCTTTCTTAGAATCTTGGAGATAAAGGGGAGGTTTGATATTGGAATGTAGTTGGACAGCTGACAGGGTAAAGGTGAGGTTTCTTAATTAGGGGGTTGATAACTGCAGTTTGAAGGATTTAGGTACAAAACCAGTGCTAATGGAAGAGTTTATTATATTAAAACAGGTTCAATTCCCTCTGGAATAATCTGTTTGAGGAAACTTGTAGGCGAGGGATCAAGAATGCAGGTTGATGATTTTGATAAGGAAATAAACAAATAGAAGTCATTCTCTTAAATAGGAGTAAAACTTTATAATTGATGGTCTGGTATAATGACACTGCTGTCTACAGGGTTATTTATAAAATACTTTGGATTTATTTTAATTTTCTGGAATTTTTTTCTGATGTTTTTAACTTTATCATTAAAAAAGTTGAAATGAAATCATTACTACCTATTGATGGTGTGCATGTGAGTGCAGTGCTTTTATTTCCTGTTCATTTTGCTGCAGTACAGAATAAAAACCTATGATTCTGCCTGTTATTGTCTATGAGGGTGGAGAAATATGCTGATCAGCAGCACTATGGGATTTTCTAGAACTCAGGAGATTCTCCTTCCATGCTATTTGAAATACTGTTCATTTTGTTTGACTCCATTTACGTTCTAATTTCCAAGTGGTCTGTTTTAAGGTGCGCGTATGTTCATATATGTCTGTGCTGATTTTTTCTCCCTGATCATTTTGGTCTTAAGCGGAGCTCCATCATCTAGAGTGTAACGAAACTTGATTCAGACTTTCTGAAAATTCCTACATTTTGGTTTCGCTCGGGGGACAGTCTAAATTTGGTGGATCCTGAGGGACGACTCTGTGCAGCTAGCAGATGGTCGGTTTAGCCTGTCTGTCTGCTCCCTGGCCTTGGCTCTGGACAGTCACTTGGTAACTAGTGTTGTTCGGAAACTATGACCTATACTACAAGAAATGAGAGCAGCATCTTCCCAAATGGGATGGATACTGTCCTGCCCTAACAGGCCAGCCTTGCCCTCAAAATTGCTCCAATTATATATTTACATTTACATTTGCGGCATTTAGCAGACGCCCTTATCCAGAGCGACGTACAAAAGTGCTTTAGATCTTTAGTAATGAATAAATCTACACTGGTACGCAAGTTTACAAACTTAATATAAATAAAACTCGAATTCTACAAACTTGGAAAGTGCTAATTTAGGTATTTCGGAAAGAGGTAGGTCTTCAGTCGTCGCTTGAAGATAATCAGGGACTTTGCTGTACGGACATCTAGGGGAAGTTCATTCCACCACCTCAGTGCCAGAACAGAGAAGAGCCTTAAAGTGTACTTACCTCTCATTCTGAGAGAAGGTGGTACCAGTCGAGCAGTGATGGAGGATCTCAGACAGCGTGGTTCAGTGCGAGATGTGAACGCAAGTCGTGCAGCTGCGTTTTGGATCATTTGCAGTGGACGAATAGCGTTCAGGGGAAGACCTGCCAGCAGAGAGTTGCAGTAGTCAAGTCTTGAAATGACAAGAGACTGAACAAGCACCTAGCAGCCTGTATGGACAGAAATGGTCGAATCCTTCGGATTTTATAGAGAACAAATCGACAAGAACGAGCAACATTAGCGACATGTGGGAAGAAAGACAGTTCATTGTCCATAGTTACCCCAAGGTTACGAGCAGTGGCTGAAGGGGAGAGCAGACAGTCATGAAGTGTTATTTGGAGATCTTGACCTGGAGATGAATCACCTGGGATGACCAGCAGTTCTGTTTTGCTGGGGTTGAGTTTTAGTTGGTGAGCACTCATCCATAAAGATATGTCTGACAAGCATGCTGAGACCCGAGCGGAAGCTGTGGTATCTGATGGAGGGAAAGAAAAGATGAGTTGAGTGTCATCTGCATAGCAGTGATAAGAAAACCCATGTGAGGATATGGCTTCACCAATGGAGTGGGTATAGAGGGAGAAAAGGAGGGGCCTAAGTACAGAGCCTTGTGGGACACCAGTGGTGAGTCTGCATGGGGCAGATGTGGATCCCCTCCATGTTACCTGGTATGAGCAACCTTCCAGGTAGGAAGCAAACCATTCCCATGCTGTTCAACGGTAAAAGACCTAGGCGTTATTTTAGACAGCAACTTGTCTTTCAAATATTATATCAACCAAGTTACAAAAACAGCCTTCTTTCACCTTAGAAATATTTCTAAGTTAAGAAACATGTTGTCTATATCCGATGCAGAGAAGCTCATCCATGCGTTTATGACCTCCAGAATAGACTACTGTAATGCATTACTAGGTGGATGTCCTGCGTCATTAATAAACAATCTTCAGTTAGTCCAGAATGCAGCAGCCAGAGTTCTCACAAGGTCAAGAAAATATGATCACATAACCCCAATCCTATCGTCCCTACATTGGCTTCCTGTTAAGTTTCGAATAGACTACAAACTATTACTTCTCACTTATAAAGCACTAAATGGTTTGGCTCCCATGTATCTATCCAGTCTTTTAACATGCTACAATCCGCCATGCTCCCTGAGATCTCAAAACTCTGGGCTTCTAGTAGTTCGTAGAATAGCAAAATCCACTAAAGGGGGTAGAGCATTTTCACATTTAGCTCCTAAACTCTGGAATAGTCTTCCTGACAGTGTCAGGCTCAGACACACTCTCCCAGTTTAAGTGTAGATTAAAAACATATCTTTTTATGTTCAAATGCACATTATCAACTTGTGCTGTTAATATCATGAACAGCAGCTACGCTAATTCCTCTCCACTGCTTCTCTTTCTCTCCCCATCCCAAAACACCCTGAGGTTTGGCCAGCTCCAGTCACCTCCCACCTCGTGATGATTACGGACCTTTGAAGAAGTAGATGCCGAACTCGCAAACATCCCGAACCATCTAGAGACGTACCAGTGCCATTTGGATCCCGCTACATGTGTGGAGTTTTGACATTGGACCTCCTGGAGTGTTTAAAAGCTCTGGCATGGAGAAGCTGATGCTGGATCTGTGATGATCACAAATGCTGAGCTTATAAAACTCGGAGCTACTAACCATATAGACTGTATAAGACTGCAGAAAGAACATCACTTATAATCTTATACTCCAGTAATCATGTTAGTTCTCTCTCTCCAGTGTTCTGTATTGTTGAAAGATTTATGATCAAACTCTTGATGTCACCCAAATGAGGATGGTTTCCCTTTTTGAGACTGGTTCATCTCAAGGTTTCTTCCTCATAACATCTAAGGGAGTTTTTCCTTGCCACAGTCGCCATGGCTTGCTCATCAGGGACAAATTCACACCATTCACCTTAACTGTTGATTTGTTTAAAGCTGCTTTGAGACAATGTCTGTTGTGAAAAGCGCTATACAAATAAACTTGACTTGACTTGACTTGACTGTTCCGCAGATACCAAGGCTCTTGAGGGTTGACAAAAGTGTCTTGTGGTTGACTGTGTCAAATGCTGCAGAAAGGTCCAGGAAGATAAGTACAGATGACAGCTTGGCTGACCGAGCAGCATGCAGTTTCTCAAAAACAGCCAAAAGGGCCGTCTCTGTGGAATGTGCCGCTTTGAACCCAGACTGGTTTGGATCATGGAGGTTGTTCTGTGAGAGATAGACAGACAGTTGGTTAGAAACAGTGCGTTCCAGAGATTTATAAAGAAAGGAGAGAAGTGATACCGGTCTGTAGTAGTTGATGTCTGATGGATCCAGAGCAGGTTTCTTCAAGATGGTAATGACCCTTGCTTGCTTGAAGGTAGTTGGTACATAGCCAGATGTTAATGACCCATTGATGATTGTGGAGATGAAGGGCAGGAGATCTTGTGTGATGGTCTGAAGCGTAGTTGAAGGGATTGGATCCAGAGGACAGGCGGTGGGATTGCAAGATCAGATGACTTGCAGTATCTCATCTTCTGTTAAGGTTGACAAACTTGACAGAGACGTAGTGGATTGTTGGCTGTGTTGTGTAGTCATTGTTGGAGAGGAAGTGAAGGTCTGGCAGATTTTCTTAATCTTCTGAGATTTCTTAATCTTCTGAGATATATGAAGCCCACATTGTTTTTGGAGCACCACTCAGACATCCAGTCCACGTAGCATACAGACGCATTGGTATCCTTCTGATGTTCTCTATACTTCTCCATCAACATTCTCAAAGCAAATAAATCTGTGGTGCTCTTCCTCGGCATGAAACTTTACTGTTGCTCACTGTGGCTTCCACTACTCTTTCCCATAACTTCATGGTGTGACTGATCAACTTTATTTCCCTGTAGTTACTGCAAGTCTGCACATCTCTATTATTGTTAAAGATCAGTACAAGCACACTCCTTCTCCATTCCTCAGGCATCCTCTCACTTTCCAAAATCCTGTTAAACAATTTTGTTAAAAACTCCACTGCATCTCTCCTAAACATCTCCATGCTTCTACCGGTATGTCATTGGGTCCTATCAACTTTCCACACTTCTTCCTCTTAGTCGCTGCTTTCACTTCCTCCTTACTAATCCTATACACTTCTGCTTCACCATCTCCACACCATCCAACCTTCTCTCCCTCTCATTTTCCTCATTCATCAGCTTCTCAAAATACTCCCTCCATCTTCTCAACACACGATCCTCACTAGACAACACATTTCCATCTGCATCCTTTGTTGCTCTAACTTGTAGCACATCATTCCCAGCTCGGTTCCTCTGCCTGGCCAATCGGTACAAATCATTTTCTCCCTCCTTAGTGTCCAACTTCTCATATAGCTCCCCATATAACTTTTCCTTGGCTTTCACCACATCCTTCTTCACCTGCTGCCACACCTCCTTGTACTCCTGCCACCTATTTTAATCACTCTGTTGATCCCAATTCTGTTTCTTCAACCTCTTTCTCCTTATGCTCTCCTGCACTTCCTCATTCCACCAACACATATCTTTGTCTTCTTTCTATTTCAAGATGTCACACCAAGTACATTTCTAGCTGTCTCCCTTATAACTCCTGCAGTAGTTGCCCAATCATCCAGCACCTCTTCAACACCACCGAGCCCCTGTCTGACCTCTTCCCTGAATCTCACACTACAGTCTTCCTCCTTCAGTTTCCACCATCTTATTCTTCTTTTAGGCCTCTCTCTTCCTCTACTTCTTCACCTCTAAAACCATCCTACAGACCACCATCCAATGCTGTCTAGCTACACTGTCCCCTGCCAACAACTCGAATCTCCTTCAGGTTGAATCTCCTGCATGGAACATAGTCCACCTGTGTGCACCTTCCTCCACCCTTATACGTCACCCTATGCACCCTTATACGTCACCCTATGACGCATTTGCTGCATTTAGCAGATGCCCTTATCCAGAGCGACGTACAAAAGTACTTAAAATCTCTAGTAATTAATAAATCTACACTGGTATGCCAGATTACAAACTTAATATAAATATAACCGTAAAATTCTACAAACTTGGAAAGTGCTAATTTAAGTGTTTTAGGAAGAGGTAGGTCTTCAGTCGTTGCTTGAAGATAATCAGGGACTCCGCTGTACGGACATCTAGGAGAGATGCAGTAGTCGAGTCTTGAAATCACAAGAGACTGAACAAGCACCTGGGCAGCCTGTGTGGACAGAAATGGTCGAATCCTTCAGATGTTGTAAAGAAGAAATCTACAAGAAGGAGAAACATTAGCAACATGTGGGAAGAAGGACAGTTCATTGTCCATAGTTACCCCAAGGTTACCAGCAGTGGCTGAAGGGGAGAGCAGAGAGTAATGAAGTGTTATTTGGAGATCTTGACATGGAGATGAATCACCTGGGATGATCAGCAGTTCTGTTTTGCTGGGGTTGAGTTTAAGTTGGTGAGCACTCATCCATGAAGATCTGTCTGTCAAACATGCCGAGATCCGAGTGGAAGCTGTGGTATCTGATGGATATCCAGGTCTCAGTAAGTGCCAGAAAGTCGAAGGTGTAGGGGGAAGCCATGCCTGTGATAAAGTCAGCTTTCCTTACAGCAGACTGGCAATTCAAGAGCCCACCTACCACCACTGTTTGAGGTTGTGACAACAAGGGAGGGTAGATGAGGTTACTGGCAATGTGACATCTGTTCTTGGATGGGAACGTCTGTGTCTGTAAGAGATGACTACAGAGATGGGTTTGAGGCACATGACTGATCTCCCAATTGGAGATCAATGTGTTTTTAAAAAGAAAAAGTACAAATAAGAAATTCTGAATAAACACTAAGCGTTACTGGCTTTAGGGGGCTACCTACTTGTGGGGGCTAACTACAAACGCTACAGACATTGTCTGCACACCTTCAATGAACACCTTCAATATAAGTGAGTAAGCCCTGCCCACAATTCACACCTTAAGTGAGACTGAAACTACCCTTGATTAATCACCTGACCAAACTAATTCAAGTCAAGTTTATTTATATAGCGCTTTTCACAACAGATATTCTCTCAAAGCAACTTTACAGAAATAAACAGTCAAGGTGAATGGTGTGCATTTATCCCTGATTAGCAAGCCATGGCAACTGTGGCAAAGAAAAACTCCCTTAGATGTTATGAGGAAGAAACCTTGAGAGGAACCAGACTCAAAAGGGGAACCCATCCTCATTTGGGTAACGACAAGAGTTTGATCATAAATCTTTCAACAATACAGAACACTGGAGAGAGAGAACTAACATGAGTACTGGAGTATAAGATTATAAGTGATGTTCTTTCTACAGTCTTTGGTATAAAAGTAGGCGCTACTGAGCTCAACATTTGTGATCATCACATATCCAGCAACAGCTTCTCCATGCCAGAGCCTTTAAACACTTCAGGAGGTCCAATGACAAACTCCACACATGCAGTGGGATCCATTTGGCACTGGTACGTCTCTAGATGGTTCAGGATGTTTGCGAGTTCGGCATCTACTTCTTTAAAGTCCATAATCTTCACAAGGTGGGACGTGACTGGAGCTGGCCAAACCTCAGGAAGCCTCGGGATGGGGAGAGAAAGAGAAGCAGTGGAGAGGAATTAGCGTAGCTGCTGTTCATGATATTAACAGCACAATTGATAATGTGCATGTGATCAGATGTTATGTCACAAGGTTATGATGTGATGTGTGTTATGTGTAGGCTTTGCTAAAAAGATATGTTTTTAATCTACACTTAAACTGGGTGAGTGTGTCTGAACCCCGAACAATGTCAGAAAGACTATTCCAGAGTTTAGGAGCTAAATGTGAGAACGTTCTACCGCCTTTAGTGGACTTTGCTATTCTAGGAACTACTAGAAGTCCAGAGTTTTGAGATCTCAGGGAGCGTGTACCGTGTTAAAAGACTGGAGAGATACATGGGAGCCAAACTAATAAGCACAGACCAACATTTTAGAATCAACTGAGTTAAATGGATATACAAAGTTAGAATCCTACCTTACTAGAAGAGAGTAGATTCAAGATAGAGCTAAAGCACACAAGTGTGTGCTTTACACACTCAGTACACTCACATACACAAACACACACACACACACACATACACACAGACACACTACAGGATGTCTTGCATTATTAATAAACAAGCTACAGTTTGTACAGAATGCAGCAGTCAGAGTTCTCACAAGGTCGAGAAAATATCACCATATAACCCCAATCTTCTCATCCCTACACTGGCTTCCTGTTAAGTTACAAATCCACTACAATCTACTGCTTCTTACCTACAAAACACTAAATGGTTTATCTCCATGTATCTCCCCAGTCTTCTAACATGCTACAATCCATCACACTCCTTCAGATCTCAAAAGTCCAGACTTCTAGTAGTTCCTAGAATAGCAAAGTCCACTAAAGGTGGTAGAAAATTCTCACATTTAGCTCCTAAACTTTGAAATAGTCTTCCTGACAGTGTTCGGGGCTCAGACACACTCACCCAGTTTAAGTGTAGATTAAAGACGTATTTTTTAGCGAGTTCTACACAAAACATCACATCATAACCTTGTGCTCCAGAACATCTGATCACATGCACATTATCAACTTGTGCTGTTAATATCATGAACAGCAGCTACGCTAATTCCTCTCCACTGCTTCTCTTTCTCTCCCCATCCCGAGGCATCCTGAGGTTGCTCAAGCTCCAGTCAAATCCCACCTCATGAAGACTGTGAACCTTTAAAGAAGTAGATGCCCACAAACATCCCAAACTATCTAGACACGTACCAGCACCAATTGGATCCCACTTCATGTGGAGTTTTGACATTGGACCTCTTTGAGTGTTTAAAGGCTCTGCCATAGAGAGGCCCTCTGATGGCACCCCTCTGACAGTTCTTGGTGACTTCAACCTCCCATCCGACAAACTTCAGTCATCTTGCCTCTTGCCTTTTCTGAATACCTTCTCCTTGACATTTAACAGCTGCCCTCCAACACACAAGGGAGGAAATGTCCTGGACCTGGTTTTCACCCGTCCTAATCACTCTTCCTATTCAACCTAAAAATAATTTACATGTCTCTCTTATCCGTCCTAACCTTCACTCTATCTCTCCCTCCTCTGTAACTTCATGTACTCTTTCATCTCTTCCTGACCCCGTCTGCTTTTCCTCTCTACCCTTAGACGTTGCTACGGACTCCTTCCTCTCATCTCTTTCCTCAACCATGGACCTCCTTTGTCCCTTGACTACAAGACCCAAGAAGACTTCTTGTCCCACACCGTGTGTCAGAAGTTTTGCGCAGTAATAGACGAGAACTCCGATCTGCAGAGAGGAAGTGGAAAAATCACAACTTGATGTAGACCTCTCATCTTACCGTGCACTCCTGACCAAATTTTCTTTGGGTGACTTCTGCCAAAACTGCCTTCTACAAGGAAAAGCTTGAGGCCTCTGCACAAGATCCTCGTAAGCTTCACAACATCTTCTCTTCTCTACTAAACCCCTGCTGCACCTGCTCCATCCTCCTGACTGCTAATGACTTTGCCTCCTTCTATGATGAGAAGATTAAGAAAATCTGCCAGACCTTCACTTCCTCTCCAACAATGACTACACAACACAGCCAACAATCCACTACGTCTCTGTCAAGCTTCTCAACCTTAACAGAAGATGAGATACTGCAAGTCATCCAATCCTGCAATCCCACCACCTGTCCTCTGGATCCAATCCTTCAACTATGCTCCAGACCATCACAAGATCTCCTGCCCTTCATCTCCACAATCATCAATGGGTCATTAACATCTGGCTATGTACCAACTACCTTCAAGCAAGCAAGGGTCATTCCTATCTTGAAGAAACCTGCTCTGGATCCATCAGACATCAACAACTACAGACCGGTATCACTCCTTTCCTTTCTTTCTAAATCTCTGGAACGCACTGTTTTTAACCAACTGTCTGTCTATCTCTCACAGAACAACCTCCACGATCCGAACCAGTCTGGGTTCAAAGCGGCACATTCCACAGAGACGGCCCTATTGGCTGTTTCTGAGAAACTACATGCTGCTCGGTCAGCCAAGCTGTCATCTGTACTTATCTTTCTGGACCTTTCAGCAGCATTTGACACAGTCAACCACAAGACACTTTTGTCAACCCTCAAGAGCCTTGGTATCTGCGGAACAGCATGGGAATGGTTTGCTTCCTACCTGGAAGGTCGCTCATACCAGGTAACATGGAGGGGATCCACATCTGCCCCATGCAGACTCACCACTGGTGTCCCACAAGGCTCTGTACTTGGTCCCCTCCTTTTCTCCCTCTATACCCACTCCATTGGTGAAGTCATATCCTCACATGGGTTTTCTTATCACTGCTATGCAGATGACACTCAACTCATCTTTTCTTTCCTCCATCAGATACCACAGCTTCCGCTCGGATCTCAGCATGCTTGTCAGACATATCTTTATGGATGAGTGCTCACCAACTAAACTCAACCCCAGCAAAACAGAACTGCTGGTCATCCCAGGTGATTCATCTCCAGGTCAAGATCTACAAATAACACTTCATGACTCTCTGCTCTCCCCTTCAGCCACTGCTCGTAACCTTGGGGTAACTATGGACAATGAACTGTCTTTTTCCCACATGTCGTTAATGTTGCTCGTTCTTGTCGATTTCTTCTCTATAACATCCGAAGGATTCGACCATTTCTGTCCATACAGGCTGCCCAGGTGCTTGTTCAGTCTCTTGTCATTTCAAGACTTGACTACTGCAACTCTCTGCTGGCAGGTCTTCCCTGAACGCTATTCATCCACTGCAAATGATCCAAAATGCAGCTGCACGACTTGTGTTCAATCAGCCCAAGTTTTCCCACACCACCCCACTGCTGCGCTCCCTTCACTGGCTTCCAGTAGCTGCACGTATCAGATTCAAAACACTGATGCTTGCCTACAAGGCCAAAAATGGACCAGCACCATCTTACCTCAGTGACCTCATCTCATCTCGCACTGCACCTTCTCTCAGAATGAGAGGTAAGTACAATTCAAAGCTCTTCTCTGTTCTGGCACCGAGGTGGTGGAATGAACTTCCCCTAGATGTCCGTACAGCAGAGTCCCTGATTATCTTTAAGCGACGACTGAAGACCTACCTCTTCCTAAAATACCTACATTAGCACTTTCCAAGTTTGTAGAATTCGAGTTATAGTTATATCGAGTTTGTAATCTTGCGTACCAGTGTAGATTTATTCATTACTAGAGATTTAAAGCACATAATGTGGAGATAAAAATTAATAAGTTCTTTATAAGTGTAAGTTTGTCCCTGATGAACAAGTCAGTGGAGACTGTGGTGAAGGAAAAACTCCCCGAGATACATAATGAAAGAAGTGTCCTATTTGGTGTTAGTTTTGGACAAAATGTGTTAATAATATATTTGTGTGTGTGAGTGTGTGTGTGTGTGTGTGTGTGTGTGTGTGTGTGAGAGAGAGAGAGAGAGAGAGAGAGATAGGACACATGCTTGTTCTCACACATTACGATTGTGTCCTAATTTGGATATTTTTGTTCTGCTTGCTGCTGAATGTGGAAATCATTAAAACATGATATGGATCAGTGTGTGTGTGTGTGTGTGTGTGTGTGTGTGTGTGTGTGTGTGTGTGTGAGCACTTCACTTCAGTACTTAATCACACCAGTTTATTATAATTACTGTTTATTCATTATTGGTGTTAATTCTGTCATTTAGATGAGGTTATTACATGAACTTTCTCTTTCCTCTGCATTCTCACTGTTTCCTGGGTGAATTCTTCACGTGTTAACCATCTAGTTTAGGAGTTTCTTGCTAAACTTGCGGCAACATGGATGCACAATCGTGAGAATTGCCATCTGAGTGCCACACTGATGCTGTGTACATCACGTGATGTCACGTGAGTGTTACCCAAAATAATATGCAAAACTGCCAAACTCTGGCAACAAGGACGTGAGGCCTCACTCACAGTGGGGAGAGATGATTGCTGGGAAATGTACTGATGTCATGTGATGTCATTTTCCCGTCCCTTCAGGAACATGGATGTGTGACAAAACGCCGTCTCTTCAAGGAGAATCAGGTGTCGTGTGTGTGTGTCTGTGTGTGTGTGTGGTTCTGATCTTATCAGTCCATACTGTATTACTTATACTCAGCACACATCAATGATTCACAAAGAGGCAGAAAGAGAGAGAGAGAGAGAGAGAGAGAGAGAGAGAAAGAGTAACACTTTTAACTTTAAATTCTGGATAGAATGCGCATGTTTTTTTACTGTAATAAAACGTTTCTTCCTTCTGAAACTTGCAGTTGTACACACACACACACACACACACACCAATTACAACATAATACACCTTCAATCACACATCAGGAGGATTGTGTGTGTGTGTGTGTGTGTGTGTGTGTGTGTTTATTGGAGGCAGTTCTACTCACCCAAACCTGTCCCAGCACAGGAAGAGTCAGAAACAGTTATCTTTTTAGGCCAATAAGAGCAAAAGGTGTGGTTTGAGGAGGAGTGTATGTCTCTGGGTTGTGTGTGTGTGTGTGTGTGTGTGTGTATACTGAGGATAAACTAATTAGCATTGTCATCACAAGCGCAGGTCCTTATGCTGTGACTGCACACTGCTAGCACTGTTAGTTGGAGAAGATGTTCTTCAGTTCCAGAGGTCTTTCCCGATACATTCTGTGATACAGAAACCACAAGTAAACTGTGGTTCTAGAACTGACTCTGCTCGACTCGGAGATGACTCTGAACTGACTCTGCTCGACTCGGAGATGACTCTGAACTGACTCTGCTCGACTCGGAGATGACTCTGAACTGACTCTGCTCGACTCGGAGATGACTCTGAACTGACTCTGCTCAACTCAGAGATGACTGAACTGATTCTTCCCATTTTTAGGATGATTCTGAATGAGGCCTGGTGTGATGCATGGTCAGTGATCCAACCCCAAGCTTCACTAAGGCCATGCAGAAGTTTGGGTGTGATCTTCTTTGGGGCTTCACACTGTAATTCTCCTGGATGTTGGAGAGAACGTGAAGGTGGTCTCATCAAAAAAAACAATACGTGCATCACACTGCCCCCAGCCTAAGATTTCAGCTGCCGGATGTGTGTGTATGGTGTATGGTGGAGGTGTGTGTGTTTGTAGTATACAGTATGGTGGAGGTTGTGTGTGTGTGTGTGTGTTTGTGTGTAGTATACAGTATGGTGGAGGTTTGTGTGTGTGTAGTATACAGTATCCTGGAGGTCTGTGTGTGTGTGTAGTATACAGTATGGTGGAGGTGTGTGTGTAGTACATAGTATGGTGGAGGTGTGTGTGTGTAGTACACTGTACACTGTAGTACCCCCACACACACACACACACACACACACACACACATGTTAAAATCAATTGAATTTATGTTCTATAGACATTTCTACCAAACACACAGAGTCTGTGTGTTTGAATGAGTTAGCGCATGGAAAGGCCACTCATCAGCTGTAACCCAGTGAAGCCGATAAAGAGTTCCTCAACACCACAAACCAAAAGGTCACTTACTCTCACACAGACACACACTTTATAGTTTTCATATATACACAGAGAGAGAGAGAGAGAGAGAGAGAGAGTATGAGTTATCTTCGTGATATTTTATTAAAAGAGTAACAACAGAGAATGTGTGTGTGTGCTGTATGCAGCCCTGAAACAGGAAGTTGAACACGTGTGTGCTTCTGTTCACATACTAAACATGTACACATATGGAGAGATAAAGGGAAACACGTCACACACTTACTACTGATCCTGCAATGGTTTTTTTTTTTGAATGACTGAATTTGAATTAATTATGTCTCTTTCTCTCACACACACACACACACACCTACCTGACTCTGAATACAAACACCATAGTAAGTGTGAGTTGAGGAACAGATGTTGAAATCGATCTCATTTGTGTTCTATAGAACACATAGTGAGTGTGTGTGTGTGTGTGTGTGTGTGTTTAGAAGAGTTAGTGGCTGGAAAGGCCACTCATCAGATGTAACCCAGCAGAGCCAATAAAGAGCTGCTCAACAC
>NC_060907.1:288619-293619 GCF_014805685.1 Silurus meridionalis
AATTGTTGTGGAAAAATGAGTGTGTACTGGTTTCTCCCCTCAGTTCTCCTGCTAAAAAGGTGTTGCTGTTAAATGTCCCTCCTTTTATTAGTGATGAGGCGATTGTGAAAGAGCTGTCTCGGTACAGGCGAACCGTCTCCCCATGAAGAAAATCCATAAAACCAGAGGTCCACTAACGACATAACCACCCCAGAGAAGCCCTGCTCGGCCGAACCGAACCGGGAGAAGCCCTGCTCGGGTAAACCAGGCCCAGAAAAGCCCTTCTCGGCTGAACGGGCCCCGAAGAAGCCATGCTCGGCTGAACTGGACCAGGAGAAGCCCTGCTCGGCTAAACCGGTCGTGGAGAGATCTTGCGAAACCGGCAAAGTCACAGTGGACTCTGGAGCAGTGCTGGAGCTGCCTGTGCTGGCAGAGGCAGGCACAGGGGTGTAGATCTGTCGCGAGGAGACACCAGTCACTACACCAGTGCAAGGGGACGAGGGAGACATCGAGATGGAAGAACTCGAGAGGTGGAGGAACTCGAATCAGACAGTGAAGACGCAATGTCTGATTCAGTTTTTAATCTAGACTCTCAGGAGGAACCGTTGAACATATTATATAGCGCTGAGGACATTAAAGAGTTTTTAAGACACCAAGTGGCAAAATAATAAATTCGTTGAGGAGTTTTTCCCGGACCACAAACAGTTTGTCAATTATATAAAGCACTTTAGAAGAGAAGGAGCTTTTACAGATCAGGGAATCTTTAGATTAAAAAGCTAATAAAGAAGGTCAATAGGGAGAACTCTAATGAAGAGTGATAGTGTGTGGTGTTTTATTTTTAGTTCTTTTTTAGCATTTGTTTGTTTTACTTTTCAAGTTGCGAGTCCTAATATAAATGGAGCGAGGGATTATGGAAAGAGAGCAAAGCTTTATGAGCTTATAAAACAGAAGCCTGTGGATGTTGTTATGCTGCAGGAAACCCACAGCAACAGCAGTAATGCTGCTGATTGGGTGAAGGAGTGGGACGGGATGACGATTTTAAGCCACAAAGGTGTTGCCTTGCTTTTGAAAAGTGTTTTATTTTTCCAGTAGGCATCTTTGACCACTGCATGGTTCAGTGTACCATGAGTAAGAAAAACATAAAACAAAAGACATTGCCAGGTCTCTAAAAGCTCTGCAGATAGAAATAGTGGAACTCCAGCATTTGGAGGCCACAGGAAACCGAGGGCATATTGAAGCCCTCAAAAGCAAAAAAGCCAAAATGATTGACCTGCACTGCCGGACACTGCAGTACAGGGGGCGCTGGTCCACTCATGCTTTAAAAGCTTGACTGAGATGGATGCTCCCGCTAAATTCTTCTTCAATTTAGAACAAAAGAATGGACAGAAAAGATTCATGCATGCCATGTGAACAGAATCAGGGGATCTCATGTCAGAGCCTTCTGAAATTTGCCAGCAGACAGTCAGCTTCTACTCAAAGCTGTATAGCAGTGAGAGGTCAGGGGCACATGTAGTGGAGGAGAGCTTCCTCAAGGACATGCCAAAGCTCACAGAGTCAGTGGCCAATAAGTTGGACCAGGAGCTGACACTGGCTGAGTTTCAGAAGGCTCTACAGGGCATGAAGAACGGGCGGGCGCCAGGTATAGATGATCTTCCTGTGGAGTTTTTCAAGGCATTCTGGCCAATTAATAGGGCAGGATGTGCTGGAAGAGCTGTTCTGACCCTGCTGCCCAAAAAAGGGAGACCTGATCCACCTGAAGAACTGGCGCCCAGTGTCACTACTGTGCACTGTCTGCAAGCTGCTGTCAAAAGCATTAGCATTGAGACGGTTGAAGGTGATGGAGCAGATCATTTACCATGACAAGACATCTGTGTGCCTGGCAGGTCGATATTTGACAATATATACCTAATTTGTGACATTTTGGAAATCTCCAGGCTATTGGGTTTAAAGACTGGTCTGATTCTTCTAGACCAGAAAACAGCTTTTGACCGGGTTGAACATGAATACTTGTGGAAGGTGCTGGAAAGCTTTGGGTTAAACCCTGGTTTCATAGCAACGATCAGGGTGCTATACAGTGAGATTGAGAGTGTACAGATTGAGCAGGTGGAAACAGTTGGTCCCAAAGATACAGTCCTACATAGAGTCCTACACAGGGGGTGAACGCTGGTCATCAACAAAAATCGTCACGTCGTCCCTCTGGCACAAGCTAGCCTGCATTGATCCTCCACCGAACCTGCTGGCAAACATCCAGGCCCTGCTGGTGGATTTCTTCTGGGACAATCTACACCGGATTCCTCAGAGTGTTCTCCATCTGCCAAAAGAGGAAGGAGGGCACGGGCTGATCCAGCTGTCCAGCAGAGCTGCAGCATTCCGCATCCAGTTCATTCAGAGGCTCCTCACTCGAAGAGACTAAGTATCAAGAACAGCAGCCAGTTGATTATTAGACACAGTTTGAGGACTGGGGCAGGACAGAGCCTTGTTTTTAATGGACACAAAAATGCTGGACATTTCTGGATTACCAATGTTTTATTGGGACTTTTTAATATCTGTAACGTTTTTAAAAACAGAACAAAGGCTGTCGAACACTACACTGGTTGCTGGAGGAGCCTCTGGTGTACGGCAGGAGACTGGACATCTTCACTGTGACCGTTCCTGCACTGTCCAGAACTCGAATCTCTTTGGGCATTGTGACACTCCGGGAGCTTGTGAACATCACGGGGTCAGACTTGTTGAGGGCAGAGGACCTGGCAGTGTGTATGGGACTGAGGTCCCTGCATGTTGTCAATCAGCTCCTACAACGCTGGAGATCTGCACTAACATCAGAGGAGCGTGTGAGGCTTGTCTTGCAGAGGATAATCCATTTCCCCAGCTGAGCATCGCTCCTGACCTCGACGGGTGTGAGCCCCCCTCCTGGAGTGCCGGGGCAAAGGGGAGATGGACTTTGGGTCAGTGTCAGGGAAGCTGCTCTACAGAGCGTGTGTTAAGGTTCTGAATAAGAAGAAGCTGAGTGGGAGGGTGGACCCCCATGGAGAAGTGTTTAGGGTTTTAATGCTGATTTTAAACCAGAGTGGAGACACTGTACAAACCACCGTTACCAAAAAGAGCTGCGAGCTCCAGTGGAGGATTTTACATGGTATTATCTCTGTGAACTCTTTTATTTCTGTTTTAAACCCTGATGTTACACCTGACTGTCCTTTTTGTTCACAGAGAGAAACAGTTTTTCATGCTTTTATTCACTGCTCCAGGTTGCAGTCACTGTTTGTGTTTTTACAGAGCATTTTAAGCACTTTTTATGTTGATTTTACTGTTCAGTGTTTTATTTTTGGCTTTAAATACATTAGAAAACACAGGTTCAGGTGCCACCTGGTTTTATCCTTGGTCAGGTGAAGATGGTGATATACCTGAGCCGGAAAAAACAGATCACACAGAACACTGACTGTTCATACTTCCTTTACAGAAGTATGAATGATGTGTATGTGTTTAAATGTGTGTGGTGTTGGTGAATGATTTGTGCTTTGTTACAGAAATAAAACTAAACTTTACACCAGAGCAAATCTCATCACTCACGTTTTACTCAATTATGAAACCTTTTTTTTTTACTTATTTATTAATTATTAATTTATTAAGTCACCCTGAATTTTTATGATGTGACTTGTGTAAATAGCGTTGTAAAAGTCAAGGTCTCTCTCTCTCTCTATCTCTCTACACCTCCTCACTCTCTCTCTCACTCTCTCTACCCGGCTTCAGTCTCAGTGGGTTTCATCATGTTAGTGAGAAACAGTGAAGTATAAACTCCTTAAGATGTTTATCTCTGATTGTTGTAAAGCCCCGACACTGGAGACTCCTTCAACACGCTACACACACATTCCCCTTCCAGAAATCTTCAGATTATAAATGATTGGAATTGAGGATGTGCTGGATATTATCAGTGTAGCGTGCACTATACACACTCTGTTAATGAGCCGTTACTATGGAAACGATACTGTAGGTCTGGAGCATTTAGAACCTTTTCCACCATAAAAGCTTGAGCTTCCTGCTGAGCAGGAGGTTCTGACAGCACTGATGTCACAGCTCTGGGCTATCACAGGGATTTCAGTATGCAGATGAAAGGACATGAAGTGAACATTTGAGGAGCTGGAAGGTCCAGGCAGGTGACATTAATGAGAAGCTCAGAGAAATGAGGACAAAGTGAAAGCATGAAGAGACGTGTAATGAAGGAGATCCATTAGAAAAATGTGTGAGGTGTTTACACCAAGAACAACTGAAACAAAATGATGAAAACAAAAATGTTTCACCTGAGGTCATGAGGAGAGTGAAACCTTCTACAGAGACAAGTTCAGTCATCTGAGACAGGGAGATGTGGACCAGAGATAATGCAGCTGACTCACACTAACAAGGTCAAAGCTTAGCAAAATTTTTGAGATAAAAATACAGGTTTTCACTGTGGGACAGGAGTGGGGGCAGTAGTGGAGGATGGAGTGGGGGCAGGAGTGGAGGATGGAGTGGGGGCAGGAGTGGAGGCAGGAGTGGAGGATGGAGTGGGGGCAGTAGTGGAGGCAGGAGTGGGGGCAGGAGTGGAGGATGGAGTGGGGGCAGGAGTGAGGCAGTAGTGGAGGACAGAGTGGGGGCAGGAGTGGAGGATGGAGTGGGGGCAGGAGTGGAGGATGGAGAGGGGCAGGAGTGGGGAGTAGTGGAGGCAGGAGTGGTGGCAGTAGTGGAGGATGGAGTGGGGGGAGGAGTGGAGGGAGGAGTGGAGGATGGGTGGGGGCAGGAGTGGAGGATGGAGTGGAGGCAGGAGTGGAGGCAGGAGGTCTATTTTAACTTTAACATTTATCATTCATTCCTTAATATTCATCTCACACACACACACACACACACACACACACACACACACACACACCATTTCCTAATTATTTGATTAAAGCAGGGGATTGGAGATGAAAGTGAGGTGTTTAAACACTTCTAATGAGAATAATTTTTTCTGCTACGTGTTCGAGGTCATTAGTAACATTACCATTAAG
>NC_060907.1:301119-303619 GCF_014805685.1 Silurus meridionalis
GAGTGTGTAGGTGTGTGAGAGAGGTGTAGGTGTGTGTGAGAGAGGTGTGTAGGTGTGTATAGGTGTGTGTGTGAGAGAGTGTGTAGGTGTGTGTAGGTGTGTGTGAGAGAGTGTGTGTGTGTGTGAGAGTGTGTGTAGGTGTGTAGGTGTGTGAGAGTGTGTAGGTGTGTGTGTGTGTGTGAGAGTGTGTAGGTGTGTGTGAGAGTGTGTAGGTGTGTGTAGGTGTGTGTGAGAGAGAGTGTGTAGGTGTGTGTAGGTGTGTGTGAGAGAGTGTCTAGGTGTGTGAGAGTGTGTAGGTGTGTAGGTGTGTGAAAGTGTGTAGGTGTGTGTGAGAGAGTGTGTAGGTTGTGTAGGTGTATGTGAGAGTGTGTAGGTGTGTGAGAGAGAGTGTGTAGGTGTGTGTGAGAGAGTGTGTACACCTGTTTGCCAGTGTACAGTTTAGCTACAGGTGTGAGCAGTCTCAGAAGGTGTGTTTCTCGCTCCGTTGCAGCTCCGTTTTCTTCTCGCCCAAAAAGGCGACAGACTTCTATCATCAAGAGAAACGCAGCCCGAGTTTCTACCTGAAACACACCCACACATCGTTATTGGAGTGCATCCGGTTTGTAAACCTTCTTTTCCACAGATCCTTCTTTATTTGTATTATTTTTAACATTAAATGTAAAATATAAACCATATTCTGGGTTTATCATGTTTTTGTTCACTCCAGAATTCCAGATGTGCTCTTTTAGATTCTTCACCATTAATGTAGAAAAACATCAAAACAAGGACTGAAGTGTCTCCAAACTCCTGACTACTACTGTAATGTGTGTGTACAGTGTGTGTATGTATGTGTGTGTGTGTGTGTGTGTGTGTGTGTGTGTGTGTGTGTGTGTGTGTGTGTCTAAAAACACACCTCCAGTCTGCTGAGTGTCTGTACATGTAGTGGATGATCCTTTAGCAGTTTTCCAAATACACTACGCTTGGTGGAGTATTCAGTGCCCAGCTGGATTATTCTAACACACACACACACACACACACACAACAATGCCTCTATGTCTACTTGTATTTATGTACAATAAGTGTATGAGGTGTTATCAAAAAGTTTCGAGACTAGTTTTGTAACACGCACAATCACAGGGAGCACCGACCTTCATTTCAGTGTGTCGAATAACATCGTCCTGTGTACATCAGGGGCCATGCAACTGGTGCTGTTCTGACCACGTGCGCTACCATGTTTACAATTTTATCACAGGCAGCAGGTTAGAACAATCAGCAAACATGAAATTCTGGGTGAAACTGGACAAATCTGCCACGGAGACTTTTGACGAGACACGTTTGAAATACAGCGACACTGCCACAAGTCATTTGAGGTGTTTTGAGTGGCACACGCACTTCAAGTGTAAAAACATCACCGAAAGATGATGATAGATAAGATAATCCTTCAACAATCTCAACCCCCAAAAATGTTAAAATGATTTAGTAACTTATGCATAGTAATCAACAATCCACAACATCGCAGCCATTGTGTCATACGGAACAGTGCAGAAGATCCTCACGTGTTTTAAACATGTGCCGTGTCGCTGCCGAGTTCGTCCCCAGGCTGCTGACCCAGGAGCAAAAGAACACAGCGTTCAAGTCTGCCAAGAATTCAGTCAGCGAGCAATCCTTCATGTTGAGGATCTTTACTGGTGATAAAACTCAGGTGTACAGGTACGACCCTGAAAAGAAGCAACAGCCTTCACAGAGGAAGAGCTCATTATCTCCAAGCATGTCCACAGCTCCACCTAGTGCATGCCCTTTTCCACATTTGCCACATTGTGCATTAAGAATTCGTCCCCAGGGGCCACACCATTAATGGCGAGTTCTACTGCCAGGTTTTAGTCGTCTAAGGGTGAACAATCGGCAAAAGTGACTGTGGCGTGTGAGTCTCGAAACTCTTTTATATCACCGTGTGTGTGTGTGTGTGTGTGTGTGTGTGTGTGTGTGTGTGTGTGTGTGTGTGGTTACACCTCCTCATAGCAGCTACAGCAGACACGGTGTTATGGATGCGAGTGAGAGTCAGCATGTTGGCGATAGAGGCCACGCCCCTTCCCTTCTCTGACAGCTAGCGAGAGCAAAAGAGAGAGACAGAGAGAGAGAGAGAGAGAGAGAGAGAGAGAGAGAGAGAGATGTGATGGAGTGAGAAGTGGTGTGTCTCATGAGTGTAACCATAGTGACAGTAATGTATAAATATAACTGCTGTTCAAAATGTAATTATTTTATTATTATTATTACTTATTGTCCACACATGTGTGTATGTGTGTGTGTTTATATGTGGTGTGTGTGTATGTGAACCAGTTGAGCCTTCATGCCATCCAGCAGCAGCTCCGCAGTGGGCATCTGCCGTGTGCCGAGTTTCTCCTTCAGCCTCTGAATCTCCACACCGTTGGTCCGACCCTCAGAGTCCCACACCTCGGCACAGAAGAGGGACACGCCCACACTCCCCTGGGTGGCAGAGCAACATATTATAGTATGCAGTTGG
>NC_060907.1:316119-336119 GCF_014805685.1 Silurus meridionalis
TGTAATAACAGTGTAGTGTAATAACAGTGTAGTGTAATAACAGTGTAGTGTAATAACAGTGTAGTGTAATAACAGTGTAGTGTAATAACAGTGTAGTGTAATAACAGTGTAGTGTAATAACAGTGTAGTGTAATAACAGTGTAGTGTAATAACAGTATAGTGTAATAACAGTGTAGTGTAATAACAGTGTAGTGTAATAACAGTGTAGAGTAATAACAGTGTAGTGTAATAACAGTGTAGTGTAATAACAGTGTAGTGTGTAATAACAGTGTAGTGTAATAACAGTGTAGTGTAATAACAGTATAGTGTAATAACAGTGTAGTGTATTAACAGTGTAGTGTGTAATAACAGTGTAGAGTAATAACAGTGTAGAGTAATAACAGTATAGTGTAATAACAGTGTAGTGTAATAACAGTGTAGAGTAATAACAGTGTAGTGTAATAACAGTATAGTGTAATAACAGTGTAGTGTATTAACAGTGTAGTGTGTAATAACAGTGTAGAGTAATAACAGTATAGTGCAATAACAGTATAGTGTGTAATAACAGTGTAGTGTAATAACAGTGTAGTGTAATAACAGTGTAGTGTAATAACAGTGTAGTGTAATAACAGTGTAGTGTAATAACAGTGTAGTATAATAACAGTGTAGTGTGTAATAACAGTGTAGTATAATAACAGTGTAGTGTAATAACAGTGTAGTGTAATAACAGTGTAATAAGTTTGTAATAAGAAACAGTCAAAGATGCAAAAAAACAGCATGTAAACAGTGTAGTACGGTAAAGTATAAATAATAATAAATAAATGATGGTGGAATGGGCTGAGATGAGTAATGAGTGTGTGTTAAGTGTTAAATCCAGGTTATACAGTTCAGTAACACACATCGAATGAGTGTGTGTGTGTGTGTGTGTGTGTGTGTGTGTATGTGTGTGTGTGTGTGTGTTGTGTGTGTGTGTTTGTCTGTGTGTGTGTGTGTGTGTGTGTGTGTGTGTGTGTGTGTGTGTGTCTGTGAATGAGAGTTCCATTTTAGTTCTGTGTATTGAGGAGCCTGATGGCTTGTGGGAAAAAGCTGTTGCACAGATTTTGATGTGAGGCCCAAATGCTTTTGGAACCGTTTTCTTGATGGCAGGAGAGTGAAAAGTGTGTGTGACGTGTGTGTGGTCGTCCACAATGCTGTTTGCTTTGCAGATGCAGCGTGTGGTGTAAACGTGCATAATAGAGGGGAGAGAGACTCTGATGATCTTCTCAGCTGTCACTATCCTCTGTAGGCTCAAAGCAGCTTTACAGAATTTCACAGTGAAGGTGAATGTGTGTATTTTCAATTCAATTCAATTCAATTTTATTTGTATTGAGCTTTTAACAATGAACATTGTCTTAAAGCATCTTTACACAGATAATGTGGATTAAAAGTGAATATATGAGTATATCCTTGACTATATCCCTGATGAGCAGCCATGGAGACTGTGGTGGAGGAAATGTGAGAATGTTCTACCACCTTTAGTGGACTTTGATTTTCTAATACTAGAAGTCCAGAGTTTTGAGATCTCAGGGAGCGTGACGGATTGTAGCGTGTTAGAAGACTGGAAATACATGGAGATAAACCATTTAGTGTTTTATAAGTAAGAAGCAGTAGTTTGTAGTGGATTTGAAACTTAACAGGAAGCCAGTGTAGGGATGAGAAGATTGGAGTTACATGGTGATATTTTCTCGACCTTGTGAGAACTCTGACTGCTGCATTCTGGACTAACTGAAGCTTGTTTATTAATGACGCTGGACATCCACCTAGTAATGCATTACAGTAGTCTATTCTGGAGGTCATGAACGCATGGACGAGCTTCTCTGCATCAGATATAGACAACATGTTTCTTAACTTAGAAATATTTCTAAGGTGAAAGAAGCTGTTTTTGTAACTTGGTTGATGTGATTTTTAAAAGATAAGTTGCTCTAACATAACTCCCAGGTCTTTTACTGATGAACTAGTGGTTACAGAACATCCGCCTAAGTGCAGGTTGAGATGCTGGGGATTCTGTATACTGGTTTTTGGGCCGATGAGCAAAATCTCCGTTTAATCAGAATTTAATAGTAGAAAGTTAGCCATGCCTTCTTATAATATTTCCTAAGGGAAGCATGTATATTGTGAAAAGCAGGGGTCCTAGAACTGAACCTTGTGGCACCCCATAGTTTACTTGCATTAACCTGGATAGCTCTCCATTTGAGTCTACAAAATTATAAAGATCATACAGTGGTGAAAACAGTCTTCTATACCACTTAACATTCAAAAAAGAGAATAAAGAACTATTATTTAATATTTGAAATAGAAATATTTGAGGGAATCCATAGTTATGGTTGTTTTCTGACTGAAGTCTGTAAAGTTTCAAAATAAATGTAGAAGTCGCCCTTGAAGTGATAGATATTGGGTATATATACTTTATATCCTTTCTGACCATTTATATTTGTGTATATAAAACTACTTCTATCAGCTTCTTCCATTAGGGGGCGCCACAGCGCCACTTCTCCATACCCCCTGTCCTCTACATCTGCCTCTTTCACACCAAATATGTGTATATAAAACTAACCTTATAATATTAAAAGATTGAAAATGTGACATTTTTTTAAGTAAAATAAACAAAACCTCAAACCAAACATTCAACATTTACAAAAAAATGCAGAACAATCTCAAGCTCCAGTTCACAAACACGGAGATCACAGCTTTGTATCTTCTGTGGAACTGTTAGTTAGATCAATTCTATGTATAATTTTAAGCACATTTCTCTAAATCTATTAGTTATTATTAAGCCCACATCACCTCCGGTTTGTGACGTTTTTACACGTGACTTCACACAAAAGTCTTCCGGGTGTGAAGCCATCTAAACCAAAGTTATATATCCAAAATAAAAGTTTCAAATGTTTTTAACATGAAATCATTCCGTTTGTTGTGTTTAAAAATAGTAATTACTTACATGATTATTTTTAGAATATTTATAACATTCTGATGAATATAACCCTCACAGTGCACACTATTCACTTCTATGCCTTATTTTTTATAAATTATTGGGTGTTTGTGTAGTGTTTCTCCTTCACCATTCTTCTTTAGTTACTTCAGTTTATTTATTTATATTTGTTTTTTTGTTTTGTTTGTTTATTGGCAAATTATTTATCACTGTCTCCTGTATGATAAAAAAGATTATGTTAGCAGTGAGCTACATGAACAACACAACTTGACGATGATGATGACGATGAAGAATTAGACTGAGATTTATCAGAGAGAACTTCATTGTAATTCAGTGTTGTGTGTAGTGTTTGTAATGGAGAATGATCATCCCAAAGCAGCTTTACAGAGAGAAAGAGATTCTACTGTAAATATACTTGAAAGTATAAATGAGTCCAAATCACTTAATTCCTAAAGAGCAAGTCGAGTCAGTGGTGATGGTGGAGAGGGCAAAAGATTGTCTCTGAGATGGTATGAGGAAGAAAAGAAAGGAACCATCCTCATCCTTAACACTGAATGTTGATTCATTACAGCTCCATCATTGTTGCGATGATCAGCTGTTCACTGATGGAGACTCGAGTGTAAAACTGTCTATAGAAATGGAAGACTGAAACCATTGCATGTATTAATTACAGTCCAAATCCATGTTCATGGTTGAGTGTAATCTTCACCCAAATTTTAAGGATCGTCAAACTTTTCTCCATCCAAAGTGGGTACATCAGGATAAATCAGGCAGATTCAGCATTATCTCTATACACACAGTCACTTCTATTTACACCATCGGTTATATAGACACCATCCCCTCTATATACACTTAATCCCCTTTATATACACACAATCCCCTCTATATACACACCATCACCTCTATATACACTCAATCCCCTTTATATACACACCATCCCCTCTATATACACACAATCCTCTATATACACACCATCTCTATATACACTTAATCCTTTATATACACTCAATCCCTTTATATACACCATCCCCTCTATATACACACAATCCCCTCTATATACACACCATCCCCTCTATATACACTTAATCCCCTTTATATACAGTCAATCCCCTTTATATACACACCATCCTCTATATACACACAATCCTCTATACACACCATCCTCTATATACACTTAATCCTCTATATACACTCAATCCCCTTTATATACACACAATCCCCTCTATATACACACCATCACCTCTATATACACAATCCCCTTTATATACACAATCCCCTCTATATACACACCATCACCTCTATATACACTCAATCCCCTTTATATACACACCATCCCCTCTATATACACAATCCCTTTATATACACACCATCACCTCTATATACACATCCCTCTATATACACACCATCACCTTTATATACACCATCCTCTATATACAGTCAATCCCTCTATATACACAATCCTCTATATACACACCATCACCTCTATATACACACCATCCTCTATATACACAATCCTCTATATACACACCATCACCTTTATATACACACCATCACCTTTATATACACACCATCCCCTCTATATACAGTCAATCCCCTCTATATACACAATCCCCTTTATATACACACCATCACCTCTATATACACACCATCCCTTCTATATACACACCATCCCCTCTATATACACACCATCCCTCTATATACACACCAACACCTTTATATACACTCCATCCCTCTATATACAGTCAATCCCTCTATACACAATCCTTTATATACACACCATCACTCTATATACACACCATCCTTCTATATACACCATCCTCTATACACACATTCCTCTATATACACACAATCCCTTTATATACACACCATCCTCTATATACACATTCCTCTATATATACACACCATCCCCTGTATATACACTCAATCCTTTATATACACCATCACCTCTACATACACTCAATCCCTTTATATACACCATCCCTCTATATACACACCATCACCTCTATATACACCATCCCTCTATATACACACAATCCTTTATATACACACCATCCCTCTATATACACTCAATCCTCTATATACACACCATCCTCTATATACACACCATCCTCTATATACAGTCAATCCTCTATATACACACCATTCCTCTATATACACACCATTCCTCTATACACACCATCCCTTTATATACACCATTCCTCTATATACACACACACACAATCCGTTTATATACACAATCTCTATATACACACCATCCTCTATATACACACCATTCCTCTATATACACCATCCCTTTATATACACACCATTCCTCTATATACACACACACAATCCTGTTTATATACACAATTCCTCTATATACACACCATTCCTCTATATACACACCAGCCTCTATATACACACCATCCCTCTATATACACACCATTCCTCTATACACACCGTCCCCTTTATATACACACCATTCCCTCTATATACACACACACACAATCCTGTTTATATACACAATTCCTCTATATACACACCATTCTCTATATACACCATTCCTCTATATACACACAATCCCATTTATATACACACCATTCCTCTATATACACCATTCCTCTATACACACAATCCCTTTATATACACAATTCCTCTATATACACACCAGCCCTCTATATACACACCATCCTCTATATACACCATTCCTCTATACACACCGTCCCTTTATATACACACCATTCCTCTATATACACACACACAATCCGTTTATATACACACAATTCCCTCTATATACACACCATTCCCTCTATATACACACCAGCCCCTCTATATACACACACCATCCCCTCTATATACACACCATTCCCTCTATATACACACAATCCCATTTATATACACACCATTCCCTCTATATACACACCATCCCCTCTATATACACACATTCCTCTATATACACACATCCTCTATATACACACCATTCTATATACACACCATCCTATATACACACAATCCCTTTATATACACCATCCCTCTATATACACACACCTCTATATACACACCATCCCTCTATATACACACCATCCTCTATACACACCATCCTCTATATACACACCATTCCTCTATACACACAATCCTCTATATATACACACCATTCCTCTATATACACACACACCATCCCTCTATATACACACCATCCTCTATATACACACCATCCCTTTATATACACCATTCCTCTATATACACCATTCCTCTATACACACCATCCTCTATATACACACAATCCCTTTATATACACACACCATTCCTCTATATACACACCATCCCTTTATATACACACCATTCCTCTATATACACACCATCCTCTATATACACACCATCCCTCTATATACACACCATCCCTCTATATACACACATCCTCTATATACACACCATCTCTATATACACACAATCCTCTATATACACACAATCCCTTTATATACACACCATCCTCTATACACACACCATCCTTTATATACACACCATTCCTCTATATACACACACAATCCCTTTATATACACACAATTCCTCTATATACACACTCTATATACACACACACATCCTCTATATACACCATTCCTCTATATACACACAATCCCATTTATATACACCATTCCTCTATATACACACCATCCCTCTATATACACACACCATTCCTCTATACACACCATTCCTCTATATACACAATCCTTTATATACACACATCCTCTATATACACAATCCTTTATATACACACACCATTCCTCTATATACACACCATCACCTCTATATACACACCATTCCTCTATATACACCATCCTCTATATACACACCATTCCTCTATACACACAATCCCTTTATATACACACCATTCCTCTATATACACACCATCCCTTTATATACACACAATTCCTCTATATACACACCATTCCCTCTATATACACACAATCCCCTTTATATACACACCATTCCCTATATATACACACAATCTCCTTTATATACACACCATTTCCTCGATATACACACCATTCCTTCTATATACACACAATCCTTTATATACACACCATTCCTCTATATACACACCATTCCTCTATATACACACCATCCTCTATACACACAATCCTCTATATACACACCAACCCCTTTATATACACACACCATCCTCTATATACACACCATTCCTATATACACACACCATTCCTCTATATACACAATCCTTTATATACACACCATTCCTATATACACAATCCTTTATATACACTCAATCCCTTTATATACACACCATACCTTCTATATACACACACCATCCTCTCTATTTACACTCAATCCCTTTATATACACCCCATCCCTCTATATACACACTATTCCTCTATATACACACCATCCCATCTATATACACACCATTCCCTCTATATACACTCAATCCCCTTTATATACACACAATCCCTTTATATACACACACCATCCTATATACACACCATCCTCTATATACACTCAATCCTTTATATACACACCATCCTCTATATACACACCATCCTCTATATACTCTCAATCCTTCTATATACACAACATCCTCTATATACACACCATCCTCTATATACATGCAATCCTCTATATACACACCATCCTCTATACACACCATCCTCTATATACACACCATTCCTCTACACACCATTCCCTTTATATATACACACCATACCTTCTATATACACACAATCCCATTTATATACACCATTCCTATATACACACCATTCCTCTATATACACACCATCCCTTTATATACACTCAATCCCTTTATATACACACATCCTCTATATACACGCCATTACCTCTATGTACACGCCATCACCTCTATATACACACCATCACCTCTATATACACCATCACCTCTATATACACACCATCACCTCTATATACACACCATCACCTCTAAATACACACCATCACCTCTATATACACACCATCACCTCTATATACACACCATCACCTCTAAATACACACCATCACCTCTATATACACACCATCCCTCTATATACAGTCAATCCTCTATATACACACAATCCTCTATACACACACCATCCTCTATATACACACCATCCCTCTATATACAGTCAATCCTCTATACACACCATCCCCTATATACACTCAATCCCTTTATATACACACCATCCTCTATATACACACCATCCCTCTATATACAGTCAATCCTCTATATACACACCATCCTCTATATTCACACACACCATCCTCTATATACACACCATCCCTCTATATACACATCCCTCTATATACACACCATCCTCTATATACACACACCATCCTCTATATACACAATCCCTCTATATAAACACCATCCCTCTATATACACACCATCCCCTCTATATACACACCATCCCTCTATATACACACCATCCCTTTATATACACACCATCCTCTATATACACACAATCCGTTTATATACACACACCATCCTCTATATACACACCATCCTCTATATACACACCATCCTCTATATACACACCATTCCTCTATATACACACCATCCCTCTATATACACACCATCCCTCTATATACACACACAATCCCGTTTATATACACACACCATTCCCTCTATATACACACCAGCCCCTCTATATACACACCATCCCCTCTATATACACACCATTCCCTCTATATACACACAATCCCCTTTATATACACACCATCCCCTCTATATACACACCATCTCTATATACACACACCATTCCTTTATATATACACACCATCCCTTATATACACACATCCCTCTATACACACACACCATCACCTCTATATACACACACCATTACCTCTATGTACACACCATCACCTCTATATACACACACATCACCTCTATATACACGCCATCACCTCTATATACACACCATCACCTCTATATACACCATCACCTCTAAATACAGACCATTACCTCTATGTACACACCATCACTCTATATACACACCATCACCTCTATGTACACGCCATCACCTCTATATACACACCATCACCTCTATATACACATCACCTCTATATACACACCATCACCTCTATATACACACCATCACCTCTATATACACCATCACCTCTATACACACATCACCTCTATATACACACCATCTCTATATACACTCAATCCCTCTATATACACACAATCCCCTCTATATACACACCATCCCCTCTATATACACACCATCCCTCTATATACAGTCAATCCCTCTATACACACCATCCTCTATATACACTAAATCCCTTTATATACACACCATCCCTCTATACACACACCATCCCTCTATATACAGTCAATCCCTCTATATACACACATCCCTCTATATACACCATCACCTCTATATACACACCATCCTCTATATACACTCAATCCCTCTATATACACACCATCCTCTATATACACACCATTCTCTATATACACCATTCCTCTATATACACTCAATCCCTTTATATACACACCATCCTCTATATACACCATCCCTTTATATACACACCATTACCTCTATATACACACACAATCCTCTATATACACACACCTCTATATACACACATCCTCTATATACACACCATCCTCTATACACCATTCCTCTATATACACACCATCCCTCTATATTCACACACACACCATCCTCTATATACAGTCAATCCCTCTATACACACCATCCCTCTATATACACACATCACCTCTATATACACACCATCCCTCTATATACACTCAATCCCTCTATACACACCATCCTCTATATACACACAATTCCTCTATATACACACCATTCCTCTATATACACTCAATCCCTTTATATACACACCATCCCTCTATACACACCATCCTATATACACACACAATCCCTTTATATACACCATTCCTCTATATACACACCAGCCCTCTATATACACCATCCCTCTATATACACACCATTCCTCTATATACACACAATCCCTTTATATACACACCATCCTCTATATACACACCACCTCTATATACACACCATTCCTCTACACACCATTCCCTTTATATATACACACCATCCCTCTATACACCATCCCTTTATATACACGCACCATTCCTCTATATACACCATTCCTCTGTATACACACCATCCCTCTATACACACCATTCCTCTATATACACCATCCCTTTATATACACACACCATCCTCTATATACACACCATTCCTCTGTATACACACCATTACCTATATATACACACAATCCCTTTATATACACCATTCCTCTATATACACACCATTCCTCTATATACACACCATCCTCTATATACACCATCCTCTATATACACTCAATCCCTTTATATACACACAATCCCTTTATATACACACACCATCCTCTATATACACACCATCCCTTTATATACACACACCATCCTCCATATACACCATTCCTCTATATACACACCATCCTCCATATACACACCATTCCTCTATATACACACCATTCCTCTGTATACACACTATTCCCTATATATACACTCAATCCCTTTATATACACACAATCCCTTTATATACACACCATCCCTCTATATACACACCATCCCTCTATATACACTCAATCCCCTCTATATAAACACCATCCTCTATATATATGCAATCCTCTATATACACACCATCCCTCTATATACACAACATCCCTCTATATACTCTCAATCCTTCTATATACACCATCCCTCTATATACATGCAATCCTCTATATACACACACCATCCTCTATATACACACCATTCCTCTACACACCATTCCCTTTATATATACACACCATCCCTTTATATACACACCATCCCTCTATACACACCATTCCTCTATATACACACCCCATCCCCTTTATATACACTCAATAACCTTTATATACACACCATTCCTCTATATACACACCATTCCTCTATATACACACCATTACCTCTATATACACATCACCTCTATATACACACCATCACCTCTATATACACACACCATTACCTCTATATACACGCCATCACCTCTATATACACACCATCCTCTATATACACACCATCCTATATACACACCATTCCCTTTATATACACACAATCCCTTTATATACACACACCATTCCCTCTATATACACACCATTCCCTCTGTATACACACCATCCCCTCTATACACACACCATTCCCTCTATATACACACCATCCCCTTTATATACACACACCATTCCCTCTGTATACACACCATTCCCTATATATACACACAATCCCCTTTATATACACACCATTCCCTCTATATACACACCATTCCCTCTATATACACACCATCCTCTATATACACACCATCCTCTATATACACTCAATCCTTTATATACACACAATCCTTTATATACACACACCATCCTCTATATACACACCATCCCTTTATATACACACACCATCCTCCATATACACACCATTCCTCTATATATACACACCATCCTCCATATACACACCATTCCTCTATATACACCATTCCTCTGTATACACACTATTCCCTATATATACACTCAATCCTTTATATACACACAATCCGTTTATATACACACACCATCCTCTATATACACATCACCTCTATATACACTCAATCCCCTCTATATAAACACCATCCCCTCTATATATATGCAATCCCCTCTATATACACACCATCCCCTCTATATACACAACATCCCCTCTATATACTCTCAATCCCTTCTATATACACACCATCCCCTCTATATACATGCAATCCCCTCTATATACACACACCATCCCCTCTATATACACACCATTCCCTCTACACACCATTCCCTTTATATATACACACCATCCCCTTTATATACACACACCATCCCCTCTATACACACACCATTCCCTCTATATACACACCCCATCCCCTTTATATACACTCAATAACCTTTATATACACACCATTCCCTCTATATACACACCATTCCCTCTATATACACGCCATTACCTCTATGTACACGCCATCACCTCTATATACACACCATCACCTCTATATACACACACCATTACCTCTATGTACACGCCATCACCTCTATATACACACCATCACCTCTATATACACACCATCCTCTATATACACTCAATCCCTTTATATACACACAATCCCTTTATATACACACCATCCTCTATATACACACCATTCCTCTGTATACACACCATCCTCTATACACACCATTCCTCTATATACACCATCCCTTTATATACACACACCATTCCTCTGTATACACACCATTACCTATATATACACAATCCCTTTATATACACACCATTCTCTATATACACACCATTCTCTATATACACCATCCTCTATATACACTCAATCCCTTTATATACACAATCCCTTTATATACACACACCATACCTTCTATATACACACCATCCTCTCTATTTACACTCAATCCCTTTATATACACACCATCCCCTCTATATACACACTATTTCCTCTATATACACACCATCCCCTCTATATACACACCATTCCCTCTATATACACTCAATCCCCTTTATATACACACCATCACCTCTATATACACACACCCTTACCTCTATGTACACGCCATCACCTCTAAATACACACCATCACCTCTAAATGCACACCATCACCTCTATATACACACCATCCCTCTATATACACACACCATAACCTCTATGTACACGCCATTACCTCTGTGTACACACCATCACCTCTATATACACACTATTACCTCTATGTACACGCCATCACCTCTATATACACACCATCACCTCTATATACACCCCATTACCTCTACATACACGATCACCTTTATATACCCTCACCTCTGTACACTATCACCTCTATATACACATCACCTCTATATACACGCCATTGCCTCTATACACCATCAACCCTATTCACTGGAGAGAGCGAAAACACTCTGATCTGATGTTTCTTTAACATGTAGATAAATCTGATATCTTACAGTGTAATATCACTTTATTCCATTCCTTCGATGTATATTTTTCTTTTTTTGTAAATAGTTTTTTTATATTGTTTTAAAATTGTTTTTATACAATATTTTACTATTTTCCTTCTGTTAAATTCTCGACTAAATGCATCTTACTTTTCCTTTTTTCTTTGTAAAGGTTTTTAAATATTTGTAAGAAGCCCAGCCACATTGGCTTTGTCAAATGTTACAATTTTTGTCACACCAATAAATCACATTTACACTGAAATTGAAATTAAATTGAGAAAGAGAGAGAGAAATGAGGCGGTGATTTGATCATTAATAATCTTTAATAAGGTTCCATGCAGGTTTACACGCGAGGCATGCTGGGTAACTGAGACTGAAGCCTTTAATATCTCAATACAATAATAATAATAATAATAATAATAATAATAATAATAATAATAATACTAATAATAATGGGTTTGGGGAACATGTGGGCTGTGGTCAGTATACACACCGTGGGGGTGGAGAAGGTGGCTGTGGTGGAGGAAGAGAGGGTGGTAAAGGAGGAAAAGGAGGGGTGGAGATGGAGGAAGTAGAGGGTGGAGAAAGTAGAGAAAAGGAAGGGGTGATGTGGTGGAGAAGATGGAGGAAGAGGAGTAGAGGTGGTGTAGGAGAAGGTGGAGGAAGTGAAGAGGGTGGAGAAGGTGGATGTGGTGGAGGAAGAGAGGGTGGTAAAGGAGAAAAGGAGGGGTGGAGATGTTGGAGGAAGTGGAGGGTGGAGAAGGTAGAGAAAAGGAGGGGTGGAGAAGATGGAGGAAGAGGAGTAGAGGTGGTGTAGGAGAAGGTGGAGGAAGAGACTTAGGTGTAAAAGTTGGATGGGGTGTAGAAAGTGGAGGAACATAATTGGGTGGAGAAGGTGGATGGGGAGGAGGAGAAGGTGGTGGAGCATGTGAAGAGAAGGTGGATAGGAATCACGTGCACGTGCTTATTAAAGTTAGAAACGCAGTAACGCTCTTGGACGTATAAAAGTGTTCTCTGTGTTCGGAGGTTCTCGTGGTTTTCCTGAGGTCTGTACGGTTCCGCATGAGAGAAGTAAAACACCGGCCTCGTCCCAAATCAGCACTTTAACACTCCCTCATACACGTCCCCTTACTGCTTCACACTCGTTCTCCTTCAGGAGTTAAAATTACCCAGAATGCACTGCCATGTCCCCCTGAAAAACACTAACCCTGCTCACTAGTTAGTGCACTACTGACTGACTGAGTTCTGAGGTCATGAGGAAAGTAGCACACAGTTCAAACCAGGCCAGGTACCCATAATGCACTCTGGTGCTTGGAACAGGAAGAAGGAAATAGGAAGTAGGGGGATTTCTTGCCAAAAAAGAAGGATGTAGCTCTTTTATAAACATGCGCCATTAAATATTTTTTTAAACTAACATTTGATTGTCTGTAGCAGCTGATGATACTGCGCTAATTTTAATCCACAAGCTAGTTAGCATACTAGCACTGTAGGACTGCTAGTTAGCGGGTGAATCATAAAGTTTAAAGTTAAATTTATAATTAATGAGAAAACTCTGCACAGACCCTTCGTTAACTACACTATTACTTAGCTGGCAATCATTCTAGTCAGCATGCTAGTGAGGTAGCACTCCAGTGTGCAGGACATCTCCTCCCCCCACCCCAGCCTCACCCTCACCCGAAGGCAGGGGTACGTTCTATTGGCTGTAATCGTTTACGTGAAGACGTAATCTGTTTAAAACTATTACAATCATTAACGTGTCACTAAAGCTAATCAAATTAAAAATTCTAATAAATTCGCTAGCTAGCTGAGGAGCGGTCACGGGATTATCTCAGATAAACACAAATAACTAGCTAGCTAAACGGTATCAACTACAGCTAGCTTGTTGTACTAGCAGTGCACTATTGAAACACATGAGACAGCTAGCTTGAAAATAAGGAGTAGCATTAGATAGCGAGCGCTATGCTGAGGCAGTCAACACAGTTGCTAATGGGAAACTAGCATGTCAGCTAAATAATGCATTTAAACATCACTGTGACAAAATGTAGTTTTTGATAAATGTATACATTTCTATTAAATCAGATTTTCAGATGAAAAAACCCTGATTTGTGAGGATGTTTATATAAGGGAATAGTGTGATGTCCATCGTCACGGATTACAGGATGATGACGTGCTAACTCTCACGCTAAGCTAGCTACATTTCTGTTTAAAAGCAGATGTAAATCGAGACTCTGACAGTGACACGTTGCTGCACGTGACTAACATCAGCTAGTTTACTAGCAGTGAGCTAACCAACTGGCACTAAGCTAGTTAGCATTAGTGGCATTGAAGCTAGCTGTTTGTTGTTGTGGCTTCTGAGGTGGAGTGTGCGCTTTGAAGGGGAAGTGGATGAGGGAATGTTAAAGACTGTAATGGAAAATGAGGTCGGATTCAAATACACAACATATGCTAATAAATGCTAATAGACACTACAACAATAAACAAATAAAAATAAACATTCAAATATTCTTAAAAATCCCGTATGAGTTACTGCACAATACATTAGTGCTTATGTAAGTGTGTGTGTGTGTGTGTGTGTATATATATATATATATGAGGTTCTCTGGTTGATGAAGCTGCTCTTCATGTTTATGGCACCACAATGTCTCACGGTGTGGGTATGTGTACGACACACACACCTGCTCCCTCGTTCCCTGTAAATACTTGTGTGTGTGTGTGTGTGTGGCGTGTTCTGATATTAGTAATATACAGTAATGAGTGATATGATCAGACACACATCCTGCTTTCATCAGCTCCATCTCCAAATCAACTGCCCTCATTAGGCTGCCTACAGAGTGCACATGTGGGATAGATGGAGATGAGATTAAGTGTGTGAATGCTGTGTAACAATCAGAGGTAACGCTGTAACATCTATACCATACAGGAGTTACACATCAGTGTGGTTTCTATGGCAACATGACAAGCCATGACTGATGAGAGAATAGAGTGATAGTGATAGTGATTTGTGTGTGTGTGTGTGTGTGTGTGTGTGTGTGTGTGTGTGTGCGTGCAGGCGATGTGATAATGAGCTTCCCTGAAGGCAGCAAAACTTTCGGTAGATACAGGAGAGTGATGTGACAGCATTGAGTATCTGACATATCACACACCTGAGTATTAGAACACGCCCAGTGGGTGTGTGTGTGGGTGTGTGTGTGCGCTGAATGAAATTCTGATTGTAAATCTTTTTTTTTGTGATTCCCTCACACACTCGAGGTGGGCGTGGCCCAGACTAAAGATAGGCATGGCCCGTATTCAAATTTGGCATGACCAAAACTTGAAGAAGGCATGGCCCAGGCTCAGGGTGGGTGTGGCCCAGGCTCAGGGTGGGTGTGGCCCAGGCTCAGGGTGGGTGTGGCCCAGGCTCAGGGTGGGTGTGGCCCAGGTGAGTGCTGCAGAACGTGGCTCATATACACATCTGCGCATTGATGTCAGTTATAGATTTAGACGATTTTCTCTATAAAAAAAAAAAAAAAAAAAAAGGGTGTGTCTTTGAGACCATGTGATTCCTGATTGTAGACTCTGAGGTAAGTTTACATTTACATTTACATTTGCGGCATTTAGCAGACGCCCTTATCCAGAGCGACGTACAAACGTTCACTCGCTGCTTGGCGCTTCACCAGCTAGCGACAATTTCGGTGAGTACTCTCAGCGTTTACGCTAACCTGACTGACGAGCTAGCACTGAGGTAAAATGGGTACTGATGAAGTTAGCTCATTTCAGCTAGCACACGCTAAATGTCACAATCTTTAATATTTTCTTTTTTTTTTTTTTTACATTAAACACAAAGTCTGCAGGTTAGCTTAGCTAAAGGGTAATATTAATTTAGTTTATAAAAGCATTTAATTCCCTGCTCATGAATCCTGTTAGGTTTGTGCTGTTTGCTAGCTAACTTTTAGCTAACATTGGTTCAGAAATCTATTAATATTTGTTAATATCAGTTAAAATTATTATTAGAAAGCGCAGATTAGCTTGTATGAACTACAATTACAATAAAAATTATCTTAAAGTAATATCAAAGATTATATCAATTTATCTTAAGGTAGCTCATTAGCATGCCACAGCACTTTAGTATCGCTTTTATATTCACCTCCAAAACCCCGTCAGCTGACGCAAGCTAAGTCCTTATATGGTCTTAAAGACACGCCCCAGTTTTTTTAAAACATTAAATAAATGTCAATTCTAACCGTCAGTCATCATCATCATCGTTGTTAAATTTGTATCTCTTATTATTATTATTATGATGACGATGATGGTAGTCATTGTAATTAACCCAGAGTTCTGGGTGTGGCCACTAGGGGGTGGGTCCGGTCCCACCGGCTCCACCCATGGCTCCGTGGTTGGTGGGGGGTTTGATTGGCGGAGCTGGGTGCTGGTGTTGAAGGGCGTGGCGCTCAAGCAGGGTGCGGTGTGTGAATGCGCGGTTGCACACAGTGCAGGAGAAGTTGCGCTCAACGCGGTGAGTGCGCATGTGCACGTTCAGCGAGCTCTTCTGCGTAAAGCGTTTACTGCACACGCTGCACTGGAACGCTCGCACGCCCGTGTGCACCACCATGTGCTTCAACAGGTAATCACGCAGCGAGAACGAACGCCAGCAAATACTGCACTGATGGGGCTTCTGACCTGCACACACACACACACACACACACACACACACACACACACACACACACACACAGGTGTAAATAAGGGTGAAGGGGTGTGGCCTAAGTTCTGTGAATATGAGTGGAGGGGTGTGGCGTATGTAAGTAAAGGGGTCTGGCTTATGTAAGTAAAGGGGTGTGGCTTATGTAAGTAAAAGGGGTGTGTGGCCTATGTTCTGGGAGTGTAAATAAAGGGTGTGTGGCCTATGTTGTGAGATTAAGCGAAGGGGTGTGGCTTATGTTCTGTGAGAACATGAAGGGGCTGTAACCTATGTTCTGTGATTGTAAATAAAGGGAGTATTAGCCTATGTTGCTAGAGTTTCTCAACCATTGCAGAAGAAGAGATACAGCCAAGTCATCCATTATTGTAATCCAAACCACTCTCCTCTGTATCCAATCCCTTCAACTACACTTCAGACCAACTACACTTCAGACCAGACCTCCTATCTCAACGATCATCAACGGATCCTTAGCATCTGGCCATGTGCTGCCTTCAAGCGAGCAAAGGTTATTCCCATCTTGAAGAAACCTGGTTTGGATCCATCGCACATCAACTACTACAGACCGGAATCACTTCTCTCATTTCTTTCTAAAACTCTGGAAAGTACTGTATTTAAACCAGCTGTCCATCAATCTCTCACAAAACAATCTCCATGACCCCATACCAGTCTGGCTTCAAAGCGGCACATTCCACAGAGATGGCCCTTTTGGCTGTCACTGAGAAACTACATGCTGCTCGATCAGCCAAGCGGTCATCTGTCCTCATCCTCCTCAACCTTTCAGCAGCATTCAACACGGTCAACCACAAGACTCTCTTGTCTACCCTCAGTAGCCTCTGTACCTGTGGAGCAGCATGACAATGGTTTGTTTCCTACCAGGCTGGTCACTCATACCAGGCGACATGGAGTCTGCCCCACGCAGACTTTCCACTGGTGTCCCACAAGGCTCAGTACTCATTCCCATTATTTTCTCCTTTTATACACACTCCATTGGTGAAGTCATATCCTCACATGGGTTTTCTTACCACTGCTATGCTGAGGACACTCATCTTCGCTTTTCGTCCCTTAGATACCACAGCTTCCGCTCGGATCTCGACATGCTTAACAGACATATCTTTGTGGATGAGTGCTCACCAACTAAAACTCAACCCCAGCAAAACCGAACTGCTGGTCATCCCAGGTGATTCATCCCCAGGTCAGGATCTCAGAATATCTCTTCATAACTCTGTTCTCCCCTTCAGCCAACACTCGCAACCTTGAGGTAACTATTGACAATCAACTGTCCTTCTCCACACGTTAATTTCACTCGTTCTTGTCGATTTCCTCTTTATAACATCAGAAGGATTTCAGGCTCTTCTCATTTCAAGACTGGACTACTGCAGCTCTCTGCTGGCAGGTCGACCTCTGAACGCTATTCATCCACTGCCTCTCCCTCACAAGGTAATGAAGGTGAGATTGAGATGGTTTGGACATGTAAAAAGGATGCTGAGGAGCCACCAGGAAGGAGGAAAAGAGGAAGACCAAGGAGGAGGTTTATGGATGTGGTTAGGGAAGACATGCAGGTAGCTGGTTTGAAAGAGGCAGATTTAGAGGACGGGGGGGATGGAGACGGATGATCCGCTGTGGTGACCCTAGTGGGAGCAGCCAAAAGAAAAAGATTTCCATCCTTTTAGCAAAATTTACCACTATCTGCCCTTCCTCTCCTTAAGACCATACCTACCATCACCTCCTCATTACCTCTGTTCCCTTCACCAACATGCTCATTAAAGTCTGCCCCAATCACCAATCTTTCATTCCTAGGTTCACCTTCTACCACTTTATCTAACTCACTCCAGAATCTTTCCTTCTCCTCCATCTCACAACCCACTTGTGGAGCATAAACACTGATGACATTTATCATCACCCCTTCAACGTCCACCTTCACGATCATCACCCTATCAGAAACTCTCTTCACCTCCACTACACTCTTACTGTACTCTTCCTTCAGAATCCCCCCTACACCATTTCTCTTTCCATCCACACCATGATAGAACAGTTTAAACAGTTTTGATTTATCTTAAGTTTGTAATGTAGTGTATCAGTGTAGATTGATTCATTTAGACTTAAAGCAGTTTGTATGTCGCTCTGGAGTCTGCTAAACGCCACAAATGTAAACTTTGTGATTGTAAATAAAGGGGGTGTGGACTATGTTCTGTGTATGTATGTGAAGGGGTGTGGCCTGTTATGTGATTGTAAATAAAGGGGGTGTGGACTATGTTCTGTGTATGTATGTGAAGGGGTGTGGCCTATGTTATGTGATTGTAAATAAAGGGGTGGACTATGTTCTGTGTATGTATGTGAAGGGGTGTGGCCTATGTTATGTGATTGTAAATAAAGGGGGTGTGGACTATGTTCTGTGTATGTATGTGAAGGGGTGTGGCC
>NC_060907.1:341119-397596 GCF_014805685.1 Silurus meridionalis
ACTTGACCCTGAAAGAGTACTGGAAAGACCACTTCACTATCTATCAGTGCATTCAACTGATAGATACGGCATGGAAGGAAGTCACCATCAGGACTCTCAACTCTGCATGGAAAAAGGTGCTGCCATCAGTCGTTGCAGAGCGAAACTTTGAGGGGTTTGAGCAGGAGGAGAAGGTCATGGACGATATTTTGAGTCTCTGCACAGATCTTCATCTGGAAGTGAATTCGCAAGATGTGGAGGAGTTAGTGTAGTCACATCGAGAGAAACTTACTATTGAGGACTTGAAAGAATTGCAGGAACAAAATGAAAGTTACGCAAGGGGTGAATCACAATTTCAAGGTGATGAGGAGGAGGAACTGATTACACACCCAGTCAGTACAGATGAACTAAAAGAAGCCTTAAAAAAGTGGAGGGATTTGGAAACTTTTTTAGAAAAATTCCATCAAAATAAAGCTGCGTCTTTCTCTATAATAAGTTCAGTCAATGACACTATGATGCCTTACTTTGAAAATCTATTGAAAAAGAGAAAGGTGACTTTAGAAAGATTCTTGAAGCCAATTCCTTTAGCTTCAGGAAAAACATCTACACCCAGTGATGAGCCTCAACCCGGCACTAGTGGAATTAAAAAAATGCGGAGAGAAAAAACTCCTCCTCATAGTTTGCCTACAATCTTCATGAGTGGTGATTCTCCAGAGGCTGATTCTCCTCCTCCTCGCAGTGAGGGCTCATCCTCCTCCAACTAACACCACCACTCAGCCTCCTTCTGCTCACTCCATCAAGCCATCACTGCGACTTAACGAGTAAGTACAGTAATCATTTTGTTTCTTACTCTTGTAAAGTTGTTAATTTATACTTTTACCGAGCCAACACAAAATACCCGCAGAGATCGGGATAATCCGACAAAAGGCAGTCCATAAATAATATCCACGGTGCTTTACGGAGGAAGCCCAATTGTGATGAGCTTAATGTGGGCTGGGCACGCATGCGAAGGAACAGGGCATTCCCTGAAGCACCGAGGTATGACAGCCACCGAAGGGGGCGTGGCAGGGGGATTCCTGACATTTTTAATACGACTAAAAACAGGAAAAAACGGTTAATTATTGGGTATTGGTGGAGTTCGGGATTGGATTAATTGGTTTTCCATTATTTCATATGGAATAATTAAGTCCAGTTTTCGAACATATCGGATTTCGAACGGTTTTATGGGACGAATTAAATTCGATAACCGGGGACCACTGTATATATATATATATATATATATATATATATATATATATATATATATATATATATATATACATATATATGTGTGTGTGTGTGTATTTCTATGTTTTAGTGCGAGTGCATGTATGTATATATATATATATATATATATATATATATATATATATATATATATATATATATATATATATATATATATATATATACAGTGGAACCCGGTTATGTCGATGTCCTAGGGGTCGCCAAAAGCATTGAGGTAACCGATGATGGAGATAAACGAAAATCAAAATGGCGGCAGTATATTAACGTGCTTGAAATTTCTTTATGTACATGATGTGCGTTAATAAATGAGAATGTGCATGCGTGTTTTTGAAGGGTTTTTACACAACAGCGTTGCGCGATTTGTTTGATGAAGGCATGCTATAAAAATACATACAGTACATGTTTATCTGTCAGGAATCCACCTGCCACGCCCCCTTCGGCCCCCTTCAGAGTGTCAGGTGCTTTCTCGGCCGCTTTCTCTGAAACTCCCGGCTTCAATCGCGCACATATGGTGCTCGTTTATCATCATCACCAGCTCCTATTTAAACTTCCACACTCTCACCGTCCGTTATTGTTGGTATATGTTGGTTCACGGCGGTCGTTGTTATCGCTCATGCGTATCCCGGTACGTGTCTTCCCACCAGCTCTCTCTCAACGGCTGTGCTTTTCTTCCCAAAGCCGCGCCGCGCCCCTACTAACACTACTAACACTAGCACTAACTAACAGCAGAGATTCACCAGTATACAATACAACACCTGGAGCAGCTGTAAGACTTGATTTTTCCGCCACTTCTGCGAGTTCTTCTGCGGCTGCACCGAGATAACCGACGTTAAACGGCAAATTTTTCCCCCTTGTGCTCGAGATATTATGGTTCGGCGACATAAAAAAACTAACTGAGAATTTGGCGGTTCCACTTCAAAAACGTCGACTTAATAGTGTTGTCGAGGTAACCGAGGGCAAGATAAGCGGATTCCACTGTATATATATATATATATATATATATATATATATATATATATATATATATATATATATGTGTGTGTGTGTGTATATATATATATATATATATATATATATATACACACACACACACACACACACACACACACACACACACAGGCGATCAAAATTAGAGAACAATGTATAAACAATTGAACAATTGTATATATATATATATATATATATATATATATATATATATACACACATTACAGACCAAAAGTTTGGACACACCTTCTCATTCAAAGAGTTTTCTTTATTTTCATGACTATGAAAATTGTAGAGTCACACTGAAGGCATCAAGGGCTATTTGACCAAGAAGGAGAGTGATGGGTGCTGCGCCAGATGACCTGGCCTCCACAGTCACGGACCTGAACCCAATCGAGATGGTTTAGGGGTGAGCTGGACCGCAGAGTGAAGGCAAAAGGGCCAACAAGTGCCAAGCATCTCTCGGGAACTCCTTCAAGACTGTTGGAAGACCATTTCAGGTGACTACCTCTTGAAGCTCAAGAAGAGAATGCCAAGAGTGTGCAAAGCAGTAATCAAAGCAAAAGGTGGCTACTTTGAAGAACCTACAATATGACATTTTTCAGTTGTTTCACACTTTTTTGTTATGTATATAATTCCATATATAATTCCACATGTGTTCATTCATAGTTTTGATGCCTTCAGTGTGAATCTACAATTTTCATAGTCATGAAAATAAAGAAAACTCTTTGAATGAAAAGGTGTGTCCAAACTTTTGCTCTGTACTGTATATATATGTGTATATATATATATATATATATACACACACAGTGAGGAAAATAAGTATCTAAAAATCTAAGTATCTAATAATCTAAAAAAAAAAATCCAGAAATCACAATATATGATTTTTAAACTATTTATTTGTATGATACAGCTGCAAATAAGTATTTGAACACCTGAGAAAGTCAATGTTAATATTTGGTACAGGAGCCTTTGTTTGCAATTACAGAGGTCAAACGTTTCCTGTAGTTTTCACCAGGTTTACACACACTGCAGGAGGATTTTGGCCTCCTCCACACAGATCTTCTCTAGATCAGTCAGGTTTCTGGCCTGTCGCTGAGAAACACGGAGTTTGAGCTCCTCAAAGATTCTCTATTGGGTTTAGGTCTGGAGACTGGCTAGGCCATGCCAGAACCTTGATATGCTTCTTACAGAGCCACTCCTTGGTTATCCTGGCTGTGTGCTTGGTCATTGTCATGTTGGAAGACCCAGCCTCGACCCATCTTCAATGCTCTAACTGAGGGAAGGAGGTTGTTCCCAAAATCTCGCAATACATGGCCCTGGTCATCCTCTCCTTAATACAGTGCAGTCGCCCTGTCCCATGTGCAGAAAAACACCCCAAAGCATGATGCTACCACCCCATGCTTCACAGTAGGGATGGTGTTCTTGGGATGGTACTCATCATTCTTCTTCCTCCAAACACGTTTAGTGGAATTATGACCCAAAAGTTCTATTTTGGTCTCATCTGACCACATGACTTTCTCCCATGACTCCTCTGGATCATCCAAATGGTCATTGGCAAACTTAAGACGTGCCTGGACATGTGCTGGTTTAAGCAGGGGAACCTTCCGTGCCATGCATGATTTCAAACCATGACGTCTTAGTGTATTACCAACAGTAACCTTGGAAGCGGTGGTCCCAGCTCTTTTCAGGTCATTGACCAGCTCCTCCCGTGTAGTTCTGGGCTGATTTCTCACCTTCCTTAGGATCATTGAGACCCCACGGTGAGATCTTGCATGGAGCCCCAGTCCGAGGAGATTGACAGTCATGTTTAGCTTCTTCCATTTTCTAATGATTGCTCCAACAGTGGACCTTTTTCACCAAGCTGCTTGGCAATTTCCCGTAGCCCTTTCCAGCCTTGTGGAGGTGTACAATTTTGTCTCTAGTGTCTTTGGACAGCTCTTTGGTCTTAGCCATGTTAGTAGTTGGATTCTTACTGATTGTATGGGGTGGACAGGTGTCTTTATGCAGCTAATGACCTCAAACAGGTGCATCTAATTTAGGATAATAAATGTAGTGGAGGTGGACATTTTAAAGGCAGACTAACAGGTCTTTGAGGGTCAGAATTCTAGCTGATAGACAGGTGTTCAAATACTTATTTGCAGCTGTATCATACAAAAAAATAGTTTAAAAATCATATATTGTGATTTCTGGATTTTTTTTTTTTTAGATTATGTCTCTCACAGTGGACATGCACCTACGATGACAATTTCAGACCCTCCATGATTTCTAAGTGGGAGAACTTGCAAAATAGCAGGGTGTTCAAATACTTATTTTCCTCACTGTATGTGTGTGTGTGTGTGTGTGTGTGTGTGTAATTGTGTGTATGTGTGTGTGTGTGTGTGTGTGTATATATGTGTGTACCTGTAATCGTAGCGGTTGTCTCTGTTTGCGACTATGTCCCGCCCCCCTCTCTCTCTCTCCATCCCTCCCTCTGTCCTCCAGCTCCTCCCCCTCACTAAACCTCTCCATCCCCACAGGCAGCTCCTCAGCCACACCCACAAACCCTCCCCCACTGCCCCGTAGAGCGTCTCTCCCCATTGGTCCAGGGTTGTTGATGGGGGTGTGTCCTGTCTCAGGCCTGTTCGGATTCTGGTTCTGCACGTTGCTTCTCTCAGCATTCTGGTTCAGCATGTAACTCTGGATCTCCTGAGGACAGCTCACTGGCTTCAGAGAGGCTCCGCCCCCTGATGCACCGAGCCCATCCCCCCTGCACATCAAATCACTGAGGGGGGGCATCATCCTGCCCACTCCACCCGCTTCCAGAGAGGCTGCCTCCCCCTGCCCTGCCCCTGTAACAACCAACCACACAGCATGAGAGGCTTTTACCCCAGAGTCACAAGTCTGTCTTCTGTCTGACTTTCATCTGCCTGTCTGTCTGTCTGTCTGTCTGTACTACCCGTCTGTCTGTGTGCTACCTGTCTGTCTGTGTGCTACCTGTCTGACTGTCTGTGTTACTTGTCTGTGTGTGCTACCTGTCTGAGTATCTGTCTGTCTGTCTGTGTGCCACCTGTCTGTCTGTCCGTCTGTTACATGTCTGTATGTGCGCTACCTTTCTGTCTGTCTGTGTTACTTCTCTGTGTGCTACCTGTCTGACTATCTGTGTGCCACCTGTCTGTCTGTGTGCTGCCTGTCTGACTGTGTGCTACCTGTCTGTCTGTGTGCTACCTGTCTGTCTGTGTGCTACCTATCTTTATGTGCGCTACCTGCCTGTCTGCCTGTCTGCCTGTCTGTCTGTGTGCTACCTGTCTGTATAAGCGCTACATTTCTGTCTGTCTGTCTGTGTTACTTCTCTGTGTGTGCTACCTGTCTAACTATCTGTGTGCCACCTGTCTGTCTGTCTGTCTGTCTGTCTGTGCCACCTGTCTGTCTGTGTGCCACCTGTCTGTCTGTGTGCCACCTGTCTGTCTGTGTGCCACCTGTCTGTCTGCCTGTCTGTCTGTCTGTGTGCTACCTGTCTGTCTGTGTGCTTCCTATCTTTATGTGCGCTACCTTTCTGTCTGTCTTTGTGCCACCTGCCTGTCTGTCTATCTGTCTGTATGTGTGCTACCTGTCTGACTGTGTGTTACCTGTCTGCAGTCCTGCTTGATGTGAGATAAAGTGTGCGCTTGACTGCTCGGTGCTTTCTGATGTGACTTCTCCACACTCCTCCATGGTGTATCCAAACCCAGGCATGGCTCCTCCCACGGCCCCACCCTCCTCCGTGCTCCGGCTCTTGGCGGCGGCTGCGGCGGCTGCTGCTGCTGCGGCCCGTTTTTGGTTGGCAGAGGCAGAGATGATTTGCGTGCACTCGTCGATGACGCTCTTGATCTGCAGGATGCTGGCGGCGGTGAGCATGCGCAGGGCCTGAGAGCGCAGCAGCACCATAGAGCCGCTGTACAGGAAGTCCACCAGCTGCAGCACGGCGTCGGCCGGCACCAGGGGCGGAACGCTGATCTCCGAGTGGCCCAGCAGCAGTTTGTCCTGGAAAAACGGACTACCGGCCGCCAGCACGCAGGCGTGAGCACGCAGAGACGCGTCCTGGATCCGCACAGTCACGTCGCAAAACACACCGTCACGTCGCTGAGAACGCAGAGACTCTAACACACACTCACTCGCATTCTGCAGACGGATGTAATGCACGGAGTCCGAGCCGCACGCTGCCATGACCACACCTGACTGAGACACACACACACAAACACACACACACACACAGTCCTGATGTCTAAATAATAGTTTTTTTTCACAAATTCATCATCAGTCAAGATCAGGAGTTTGGCCCAGATGCAGTCATGCCAGCCCAAGCCATGACCCTACCACCACCATGCTTCACCTGTCACCTGGTAAGTTATGGGTCAGATCCTTTTCTTATCTATACATTGCCCTTTCCATCACTTTCACAGAGGTTCATTATATTCTAGAACTTTTGAGACTGTAAGAGGTGGACAGCTGTTGCCCCTCCCCCTGACTGCCCCGGTTTTACCCTCCAGGTGTTTTGTAGATAGTGAGATCAGAGCACTGAGACCAGAACACAGCGTTTCATAAACATCTCAAAACTGCATTATTTACAGAAAATCAGAAGACTGAAGTAAATCATGTATAAAATCTATCAGTAAAAACTACACTCGAGGAAACACACACACACACACACACACACACACACACACACACACACACACACAGTGGATGCAACACGTACCTAAAGAGCGCGCACGCACACACACACACACACGCGATGAGGAGGGATGAAGGTTCTGACCTCTCACTCAGAGGAACCTGGAGATGTTCCTGATGTTCCCGGACTCAGTGTTAATGTTCCCGCAACGGCCTGTCAGCTTCTACACACACACACACACACACACACACACACACACACTCAGGTCACACTGACACTGTGCTGATCCTCTTTACTCACGCGCATGTTCGAGTCTGCGGCTTTGTGAATTTGCGGGATTGAAGCGCGAGCGCACAACAGCGCTTTATTCTCCCGATTACTGTCTTTATTTAGCGCTGACACACAGCTGCAGCGGAAACTACGGCAAGCACAGAGGGACACACACACACACACACACACACACACACACACACACACACACACACACACGGGTGGGAGAGGGCAAAATAAAGTCCCCAACACACACACACACACACACACACACACACACACACACACACACACACACACACACACACACACACGGGTGGGGAAAATAAAGTCCCCAACACGCACACACACACACACACACACACACACACACACACACACACACACACACACAAGGGGTGGGGGAAAAATAAAAGTCCCCAACACGCACACACACACACACACACACACACACGCGCGCACGCACGCAGCTGTTCTGCAGCTTCTGGAGGATGGCGCTGATTTTCATGCTGCTTTTTGGTGAGAACCACATTGTAATTTATTTATGTATAATTATTCTATAAATATTTTCTCTGTTTATATTTAAAAGTAAAAGTTTATAACATGACCGGGACATGTACAACTTTTCCTTTTTTTATGATTTTTTTCTTAATCCATTTTTTAACCAAACAGTATCAGAACATTATATAATCACTTTTCCCTTTTTGCACTGAAATACATATATTTGTTCTTTTACTTTATTACTTTATAAGCAAAAGCAACCTGAAAGATAAAGAGATACAATATACATCCTATTATTATTATTATTATTATTATTATTATTATTACTATATTATTATTATTATTATTATATTATTATTATTATTATTATTATATTATTATTATTATTATTATTATATTATATTATATTATATTATTATTATTATTATTATTATTATTATTATTATTATTATTATATTATTATTATTATTATTATTATTATTATTATTATTATTATATTATTATTATTATTATTATTATTATTATTATTATTATTATTTGTCCCACAGTGGGGACATTTCCATTACTGCAGTAAAGAGAAACACACAGCAGAGACACACAGAACACATCTGTACAGTACAGTGTATAAACACTCCCAACACATGACACTGTGTAATACTGCACAAATTTTGTTTATCAGTTAGAACCCAATTTCTTTTTTTTCTGTCAAACTATTGCTCTGTCAATCCGTCTATCTCTTCTATCTCTTCTATCTCTTCTATCTCTTCTATCTCTTCCCAGCTTTAGTCTCCTGTTCCTCATGAGCACCAGACTCGCTTATAGGATAAAACACATACATATCATCTGTCAACATACAACAGCAGTTAAATAAAGTGTGAATAAAATATGATGTTGATTAAATGAGCATTTGATCACTTCTGCAGTCACAAACTGAGAAAAAGCCAGTGCTTTTTTGTGTTATTTTTCCCTTTGGCTAAAATAATAAAACAAAAAAAAGATATTTTAAAATATATAATAATAATAATAATAATAATAATAAACCTTTATTTGATGGCAAGGCACATTTAGGTGGGCAAAACTCCCCCATGCTGCCCACCCTGCTGCTAATATTAGATTTTTATTGATCTACATTGTAACGAACACAACACTGGTAACGATCACTATAATAAAGAAAAGAAACTGACACTGTGTGTGTGTAGTGTGAAGTGTGTAGTGTAATGTGTGGTGTGTAGTGTGTGTAGTGTGTAGTGTGGTGTGTGTAGTTTAGTGTGTAGTGTAATGTGTGGTGTGTGGTGTGTGTACTGTGTAGTGTGGTGTGTGTAGTTTAGTGTGTAGTGTAATGTGTGTGTGTGTGTGTGTACTGTGTAGTGTGTGTGTGTAGTTTAGTGTGTAGTGTAGTCTGTGTAGTGGTTTGTAGTGTAATGTGTATAGTGTCTGTGAAGTGTAGTGTGTATAGTTTTGTGTAGCTTGTGTATTGTGTAGTGTATTTTTGTAGTGTGTATTGCTTGTGTAGTGTGTGTGTGTGTGTGTGTGTGTGTGTGTGTGTGTGTGGTGTGTGTGTGTGTGTGTAGTTTAGTGTGTAGTGTAGTCTGTGTAGTGGTTTGTAGTGTAATGTGTATAGTGTCTGTGAAGTGTAGTGTGTATAGTTTTGTGTAGCTTGTGTATTGTGTAGTGTATTTTTGTAGTGTGTATTGCTTGTGTAGTGTGTGTGTGTGTGTGTGTGTGTGTGTGTGTGTGTGTGTGTAGTGTAGTGGCTTGTGTAGTGTGTAGTGTACTGTGTGTATAGTGTGATGTTTGCAGTGCATGTAATAAAGTGGGTCATTGTGTTGCTGATTGTTGAATGAGATTTCATTTTATTTTATACACTTTATCAAACCAGATTTAATTTTAAGCTTTTTGATTATTTTGTGGACAAAGTTTGCTTTAACTGCACATTTTTGTTAAATATGATTTATTTGTTCGACTTCTTCTTCTTCTTCTTTTTCTGTCATCTGCTCCCATTAGATGTCTCCACAGCTGATCATCCGTCTCCATACCCCCGTCCTCTACATCTGCCTCTTTCACACCAACTACCTGCATGTCTTCCCTCACCACATCCATAAACCTCCTCCTTGTTCTTCCTCTTTTCCTCCACATTCTCATCACTCTCAACGAACATCTCAACATCTTCAGCTCTGCTACCTCCAGCTCCACCTCCTGTCTTTTACTCAATGCCACTGTCTCTAATCCATACAACATCTCAGGTCTCACCACAGTCCTATAAACTTTCCTTTCACTCTCACAGATACTCTTCTATCACAAATCACTCCTGCTATCACTCTTCTCCACCCACTCCACCCTGCCTGCACTCTTTTCTTCACTTCTCTAACACACTCTCCATTACTCTGCACTGTTGACCCCAGGTACCTGAACTCCTCCACCTTCTCCACCTCTTCTCCCTGCAACCACATCACTCCACTGCCCTCCCTCTCATTCACACACATGTACTCTGTCTTACTCCTACTGACTTTCATTCCCCTTCTCTCCAGCGCATATCTCCACCTCTCCAGGATCTTCTCAACCTGCTCCCTACTCTCACCACAAATCACAATATCATCCACAAACATCATAGTCCACAGAGACTTCTGTCTGACCTTCAACCTGTCCATCACCACTGCAAACAGGAAAGGGCTCAGAGCCGATCCTTGATGCTGTTCTACCTCCACCTTGAACCAGTCTGTCGTTCCTACTGCACACTTCACTGCTGTCACACTGTCCTCATACATGTCCTGCACCACCCTCACATACAGTGTTGGGCAGTAACGTGTTACTGTAATGCAGTTACTTTTGACAGTAACTAATACTGTAATGCGTTTTTAAATAAAGTATATTCTGGGTTTATCATGTTTTTGTTCACTCCAGAATTCCAGATGTGCTCTTTTAGATTCTTCACCATTAATGTAGAAAAACATCAAAACAAGGACTGAAGAAGAAGGTGTCTCCAAACTCCTGACTACTACTGTAATGTGTGTATGTATGTGTGTGTGTGTGTATGTATGTGTGTATATATACAGTTTTGTGCAAAGGTTTTAGGCAGTTGAGAAGAAATTGACTGCATGTATGTGTGTGCGTGTGTGCGCGTGTGTAGTTCCTTAAATCTGTATTAAGTATTGTTATGATGTGCGTGTGCAGTGTTGGTCAGTAATGCGTTACTGTGATGAAGTTACTTTTGACAGTAACTAATGCTGTAATGCGTTAGTTTTAAATAAAGTAACTCGGTTAGCGTATGGTTCGTTACCCGTTACTTTTATAAATGAATGAATTTGGGCTGAAGTGTAGACTACAGTCTGACCTGTTTACAGCAGAGACGCATTGTAGGATTGGTGGATGAACCACTGTATACATGAAGAAGACGCACTGTGGGCGTGTCTCTGTTTATTCAGGTCTGTGTGGCAGTAACGGCGAGTCGAGGCGAAGTGGAAATATGCTCATTATTTCACTTTAGTTGAGCATAAAGACAAAAACCTTTAAGTTAAATGTAAGCTGTGTCTTTCTGGTTCGAAGCTCGTATCTACTGCGATAAACAGCAACTCCAACCTGTTGAAGCTCCTCCAGGACCTCCATGCTAGAAGCTATGCGCTAACCCGGTGTTCTGTTCTACATTGTTGATAGTTTTCATACTTCAGCTGTGAAAGGAACATGTTTAAGAGCTCAACACAATAGCAGAAGCCACTTTAGTGTTTGATTGTGAATATATTATTCAGCTTATTTTGTTGTTTATTTCAGAAATCCTTGTGATATATTCAGTGTGTGCTGCTCTGACTTTAATAAAATAGTGTTTATAAATGACTTTGTGTTTAAGTCAGTTTTGTGTTTGTAGACCATAACACATAAAAGGGCATTAATGAGAACATTAAAGAACGTCTTTTAAAACAGGGACTGAAAAGTTACTTTTAACAGTAACGCATTACTTTTTGGTGTAAACAATCAACAAAGTAACGGAGTTACTTCTTGAATGAAGTAACGAGTAACTGTAACTAGTTACTATTTCTTAGTACCTAGCACAACACTGCTCACATACTTCTCTGACACACCAGACTTCCTCATACAACACCACAACTCCTCTCTCCACCCTGTCATACGCTTTCTCTAAATCCACAAATACACAATGCAACTCCTTCTGTCCTTCTCTATTCTTCTCCATTAACATTCTCAAAGCAAATAATGCGTCTGTGGTGCTCTTTCTTAGCATAAAACCATACTGTTGCTCACAAATGGTCACCTCTTCTCTCAGCCTGGCTTCCACTACTCTTTCCCATAACTTTATGGTGTGACTGATCAACTTAATTTTCCTGTAATTACTGCAGGTCTGCACATCTCCCTTATTCTTAAAGATCAGTACCAGCACACTCCTTCTCCATTCCTCAGGCATCTTCTCACCTTCCAGAATCTTGTTAAACAATCTTGTTACAAAAACTCCACTGCCATCTCACCTAAACATCTCTATGCTTCTACCGGTATGTCATCTGGTCCAACCGTCTTTCCACTCTTCATCCTCTTAATCACTGCTCTCACTTCCTCCTTACTAATCCTATCCACTTCCTGCTTCACATCTCCACATCATCCAACCTTCTCTCTCTCTGATTTTCCTCATTCATCAGCTGCTCAAAATCCTCCCTCCACCTTCTCAACACACTCTCCTCACTAGTCAACACATTTCCTCTCCATCCTTTATTGCTCTAACTTGCAGTACATCCTTCCCAGCTCGGTTCCTCTGCCTGGACAATCGCTACAAATCCTTTTCTCCTTCCTCAGTGTCCAACCTCTTATACAGCTCCTCATATGCCTTTTCCTTGGCTTTCGCCACATCCCTCTTTACCTGCTGCTGCATCTCCTTGTTCTCCTGCCTACTTTTCTCATCATTCTGTCAATCCCCGTTATGTTTCTCCAACCTCTTTCTCCTTCTGCTCTCCTGCACTTCCTCGTTCCACCACTACGTCTCTTTGTCTTCCTTTCTATTTCCACATGTTACACCAAGTACCTTTCTAGCTGTCTCCCTCATCACTTCTGCAGTAGTTCCACAAACATCCAGCACCTCTTCCACCGAGCTCCTGTCTGACCTCTTCCCTGTTGGATGAAATCTGCTAATTAGACTGTAGATCTCGGAGTTGAATTCACTGAGGAATTCTGATTCACTATTTGTAGGTTGGATTAAGTTTGATCAGATTGCTGAGCTTTTGGTTTGTTCTGTGGGACTGTTGGGATTTGTTTAAGAAGACAGAGATCTGATAAGAAGGTCTGAGGTCTGACAGTGAAAGTATGTGTGAAGAACGGATCCATGTCAGGACCTGCATAATCACTACATCACCAGGAGAGCAGAATATTGTGTATGTAGTGTCCTAATGAGTCCGCCATGTGCTGTTGTTCTGCATGTGCAGGCCCAGGCCTTGACAGAGCAGCACTGATTAAGCTCAGGTTATTTGTATGAGTATCTTTAATATCCGACTCTGAACCTGTTCCAGTACTAAAGTCTTATTATAGCAGTACAGTAGTATAGCACTTACACTACATTCCCTTGTGCCTGGAAACTGCTGCTTTCTGTGTGGAGTTGCTTGAACTGTTTCTCCTTACAGGAAGGCAGAGGTGGATGAAGTACACAAACCATTCTTCTCTAAATGTTCTGCTTGATGTTGAACTGATGCTGAACTGTTGAATATGTTGGTGATCAGTAGATGCACCGAGCGCCGATCAGATCACGTGTAAAACACAGCGTGCGCTCGATCCTGATTGGAGACTCGCTACGTTTCACCAGTTACGTTTTTATTCTCATTAATAAAACGGAACGACTGATTTCACTTTTTACTTTTCACTACATTTAGTTACTATTCAATATTTACTTCAGTACTGGACAACAGTGCAGGAATGTGATTCTGATCATCATCACAGTTTAGTGCATTCTGTTCAGTTTAAACCAGACGTGTTCGATCCTTTTATAACTACTAAATAATGATTCATTATCAGTCTGTTCAGGTTTTAATGAAGATAGTCACATTTCTCTGTATCCAGAAGTGACTTTTTATGTTTGACCTGCAAAATAATGATTCCCTGATTGCTGATGTTTTCAGGAACTCTTTTTAAAAGTGCAAATGGAACAAGCGCATTTTCAGGCCCTGCTCCAAGTTCAGGTCCTACCCAAAGGCAAGTGACTAAAATGGAGATTAATGCAGGTCCCAGATGTGCCACAGAACACACTTTATATCCGCGTGTGTTATTGGCTATTACCAAAGCTCAAGTATCTCAAGTGATCTCTGTGACAGCATCTGTGTGTTCATCTTTTTTTTAATGTTGTAGTTTGAGCAGTGATTAGGAGAAAAAAAAACTTAAAAAGTACAAGGAAAACAAAAGGAAAAATTTGAGAGGAAGTGACAGGAAGGGTGTAAATGTGAGTCCCAAACAGAGGGATTTCCTTCAGTTAATCTCCCTTCCCTCTGTCTCAGCCTTTATTACCCACAAAACATCTCACATCCACCATATATTACTGCAGACTCTTTATAATAGCTTTATAGCATTTACTAGATGCCTCCTTATCCAGAGGAACTTACACTTTTCTTATTCATACACTGAGCAGTCGAGGCTTTGGGGCCTTGCTCAGGGGCCCAGCAGTGACAGCGTGGCAGTGCAGACGACAGGAGTCCAAACAGCATTTAACACTTCAGGTTTAATTTTTTACATTGATCAGAGTGAAGTTGTACAGTTCAGTGTCTAAGATCAAGATGGGTCATAATGAACATGTACACTTCAGCATCTTAGTTCAGTAGTCTTACAGCTGGTTCACATAGTGTTTCATGATAAACTGCTTTTAGAAACTTACCAGGAGTTTAAAAACAATATGATTCCTTATTTAATTAGTACCAATACTTTAAGAGTAACAGCAGTAGTTTTGAATGTTCAACAATAGGGGTCAATGTCCTTCTATGGCACATTGAGTGTGTGCCGATTTTTTTTCTTCTCACGTGTCCTTCATGGTAATGAAACTAGAGGCATGGTGGCAGATACAGGTGCTCTTGCCGACTGCCTACAGCTTGTAGAGAAAGAAGATGCATGAAGTAACATATGGCATTCTTTCATATTATATTGCTGAAAGTCAGGGCAAACCATGACACTTAATATGACACTAGTATTCTCCTCAAATATAATTTAAATGTGTGATTTATTTTGTGATAAATTGTAGCTGTATTGAGTCTATAAATATTTAATATGTGGTTTCAAATATAGAATTGGATTCATTAAAAAGAGTTTTTAATTATAAATAAAACAAGAATAAGAGAAAAAATAGGGGAATATTCTGGTTCTCATGGTTACTGGTTTTCAAACCAATGTTTATTTAAACAAATCTAATAATCTCATCAGCAGCAACAGTTTTATTATTTTTAAATTCGCTTGACAGCTGACAAAATATATTTTATAATAATTTTTTTAATTTAAATATTTATTTGATTTCAGTTTTACTTTAAACAGTTCTCTGTTTCAGCAGACAGCAAACGCTGGGGGTTTATTAATAAATCAAAAAAGTTCTTGTCAGCCAATGTGCACTTCCGTTAATCCCACTTCCGCTGCCGGTGCGGTGCCAACTTGCTACCGGCGCGGTGGCCATCTTCCTGGTGTCTAAATAAACATCAACTCTTTTTATCCCTCGCCAAATTGTCTCCGGCTCCATGTTTGTTTGAGACCTTCCTGCCCTTATTTTTATGTTCGTTTTTGGATCTTGTTTTTTTCGGACTCTTGTTTTGCGCGCATGCAACCAGCAGTTTTTCTGCTTAGTTTTTTTGCCGGCTCTCGGATTCTCAGACTGTATTTCAGACAGTGCTCCTTCTTTTCTCCTCTTGGTCTCCAGGTTTGTGTTTTGGTTATTTTTCTTTTCTGTTCTTGGACTCTTTCTCTCCTATTTGAGGGGTTCATAAGTTTCTGGACATTTGGAAGTTTTGCTCTACCCCGTTCTCAAAAAAGTTTTCCTAATATCAATTCAATTCAATTCATTTTTATTTGTATTGCGCTTTTAACAATGAATATTGTCTCAAAGCAGCCTTACACAGATAATGTGGTGATTAAAAGTGAATATGTTATTTATAAGTAAGTTTGTCCCTGATAAACAAGCCGGTGGCGACTGTGGCAAGGAAAAACTCCCCGATGACCCAAATAGACCGACACCTGCTGGAGTACCGTGCAAAACGCCTTCCCACTCGTGGCCGTCCTACCACCGTTAAACACCCCCCTGCGATACCGCCACTCCAGAGCCCCACTCTCCGCCCAATCCTATGGAGATCAGCCGCTGACACACATCCCCAACAGAAAAGGAGAGGCTTGTGTCTCTACCTTGGGGAGGCTGGACACATGGCAGTGTCCTATCTAATCAATGGTCAGGTTTATCGCTGATGGAAAGGCCCACGCTGAGCTAAATCCTTACTGCCCTCTCCAAACTACTCCTGGACATCCGCATCCTCTCTGGGGGGCAGGAGAAACAGCTTGTGGATTTTGTGGACTCAGGAGCAGACTCAGTATTTTTGGATCAGGATCTTGTTCAGCAGCTAATGATTGAGACCAAACTCTTGCTGGCAACCCTTCAAGTTTGGGCTCTTGACGGCCATCCGCTTTATCAAGCAATATGTCGCACCAAACCCATCCGGGTCATCATTGCCAATAAACATCAGGAGTGGCTATCCTTTTTGGTCATTTCTTCCCCTCACACCCCGGTCATGTTTGGTTTTACCTGGCTGCAGAAACACAACCCCCGCTGGACTGGTCCATTGTTAAGTCAAGTCAAAGTCAGGTCAAATATATTTATAGAGCACATTTGAGAACAACAGCTGTTGGCCAAAGTGCTGTACAGAATTTAAGCATATAAAAAAATACAAAATACAAAAGTCAACATAGGACACGGCAACAGATATTACACTACAGTTATGCCAGTGTGCTTACTTATTTATTTACTGTTGTGCGTATGTTGGTGCAGTTCTTATATAAGGTGGCAACTTGTTCCCTAACTGTGGAGCAGCCACTTAAAAGGCACAATCTCCTTTCGATTTCAAGCATGTCCTTGGAACACTCAACTGAAGACTACTAGTTAAACGAAGTTCCCTAGAGAGATTACATTGGAACAGAAGTAGATCGGAGATATAGGATGGTGCCCGTCCATGGAGACCCTTATAAACAAACAACAGTGTTTTAAAATCAATACGGAATTTAACTGGAAGCCAGTGAAGAGAAATCAACACTGGTGAAATATGTTCCCTCTTCATTGTTCCAGTTAACAATCGAGCAGCAGCATTTTGGACAAATCGAAGACGAGACAATAGAGACTGTGAAACACCTAAATACAGTACATTACAATAATCTAATCGGGATGAAATAAAAGCATGTATTACAGTCTCCATGTCTCTTGATGTTAAGAATGACTTCATATTTGCAATATTCTTTAGCTGATTAAAAAACAACTTCTAACCACAGCATTAATCTGTTTATCAAAAGTCAAGGAAGAGTCAAAATTAATGCCTAAGTTTCTGGCATGTGAATGATTATCAAACAGAGGTCCCAGTTTACTGGCCACTACCTCTATAGAAGCAGGGGAGCCAAAGATTAAGACCTCAGTCTTAGACTCATTTAACTGAAGTAAGTTGGCAGACAATCGGACAGATACTGTAAACTGGAGACATCCTTTGGGTACTCGGGAACAGAACACTGAGTATCATCTGCGTAACAGTGGTGCAATGAAACATTGTGCCTCCTAAATATAGCATACAAAGGAAGCATGTCTTAAGTAAATAGAACAGGACCCAAAATTGAGCCCTGCAGGACCCCATACAAAACTGGTGCACAAGATGATGAATATTTGCCAGTCTCTACAGAGAGATCTTTTAAATAGGATACAAAACAATCTAAAACACATCTTTGAATCCCAATTTGCTCGTTCAGCTATCTGCCACAGCTTCTCTTGAGACCTTGTACCTCGGTTCCATTCCCCATTTATTGCGACCTAGAACTCGTGTTCAGCAATGCCCGAGCTTCCTCCTTACCTAATCATCGGCATTATAAATGTGTCATTGACCTTCTATTCAGGTCCTCACCCACCCGGGAGTGGTTGTATCACCTGTCAGGCCCCAAGCAAAGCACCATGACATGACTGTCTAGGAAAAGGCCCAAACCCTCTTCAAAGAAGCAGCTACAAAGGTTCCTGGGATTTTAACAGCAGTTTATTCAAGGTTACAGTTCAAACACCTCAACCCTCAACAGTCTCGCTGGGGTCTTCGGCAGATTCAATTTCTCCCTTTCTTACCACCTGGCATCTAGGAACTGAAAGCATGATGCTCTTTCCTTCCTTATGAGGAAGGAGATCCTACCTCAATACCCATACTTCCTCCTTCTGTTACCATGGGAGCCCTGGACCTAGACCTTGAGGAAAGGGTTAAACTTGCCACTGCGAACCAAACTGTTCCTGAAGGTTGCCCTACTAAGAGACTTTTTGTTCTCGAGCAACTGCAATCCCAAGTCCTCCAGTGGTATCTTACCATACCTGTTTAGCCATACAGGTATTCCCCGTACTCTAACACTCTGGTTCTACCTGTGCTTAACATAAGAACACCAAAGGCCACCCGGTGGGTTCCACCCCCAAACCAATGGCCAGACCGAGGGGATTAATCAGGATTTAGAGACAGGACTCCGTATCCTTTGTGCCCAACTTGATATTAAATGTACATGTCGTATCGAAATAAAAGTTTTGAATCGTGACAACACTAGTTTGGTAGACATACTATGCTTGGGGTGAGATGTGTTTTTTATAATTTTCTCACTTTCTGTAAGTAGCACTTCCGGTGGCAGTTTTTGATGGAAGGAAGTTGAACACCAGTGTGCATGTATCAAGTTTTCTGATCTGAGACAGTACAGTTACTGCCCTGCTTTTGATGGTACAGCAGTAAAAGTTTAGTAGGACCTGGACGGATACATTTCTTGAAAATGTACAGACACTGTTGTGCTTTCTTAATAAGGATTGAGGTGTTGAGTGCCCAGGAAAAGTCCTCAGAGGTATAGATATCTAGGGACTAGTCACATTCTCCACCTCAGCCCCCTTTAAAATAAATTGATGAGCCCTCCTTGCTCTCCAGTTATCCACAATGAGTTCTTCCATCTTCTGGGTGTTGAATGTAAGCTTGCTATTGCCACACCACACTGTTAGGTGCTCAAACTCTTCCCTGTGGGCCATCCCATCATCATTACTGATCAGACCTACTACTGTGGTGCAAACTCAATTATGGAGATGTACAATTTTACAGTCATGGGTAAAGAGGGAGTAGAGGATTGGGCTCAGTACACAGCCTTGTGGTACACCAGTATTCAGGATGAGGGTGGAGGAGCTGTGTTTTTTAACTGAACAGACTATGGTCTGTTAGTAAGGAAGTCCAAATGCAGAGAGAGATGCTGACGCCAAGATCATTAAGCTTGATGATCAGCTTGGACGAGATGAGAGAGTTGAGTGCAGAATTGAAGCCAATGATTCCTGGCATCCAGTCATAGGTGTTTCTGTTGTTCACTTGAGTTAGGGCCAAGTAAACATCTAAGGTAATAGCATCCTCAGTTGACCTGTTGGTTATGTAGGCAAACTGAAATGGTCTAGTATGGGGCAGAAGTGGTTAAGATTGTTGTAACAGACTATTTTGGTACTGCTATAATGGTAGCTGTCTTGAATCTTGTGGGGAAAACTGCCTGGGACAAGGTGAATTTGTTGGTTGAAAGTCCTCAGAAACTTTTTACCTTTTTCTTATGTTATGTGATTGTTATGCCCATGAGTGACAATTCTGACAGTATAAGGGGTACATCACTAGGAGAGTAAAGAGCTCAAATTATTACCCATATTGAGCTCACAATTGCTTACCAAATGAGGGGGGCCCTTTTGAGGTACACAGGGTGAGTCAGAGGCAATGACTATGAGGTAAGGTGAAAGGATAGAGGTAAGGTGCAGCAGATTATTCGCCATTAAATTCTTTAACCCAAGGGAAAAGGTAGTTCTTGTGGCTTTGGTGATGGTTGTTCCAGTAAGTAAGGAGCTCGTCTGGTTTGTGAATAAAGGGCAGAGCCAAGAAAATGTCAGCCAGTGTTCTCTCCTTCAGTGACTGGAGGCAAAGCTAAAGGAAGAAGGTGAGAGGTATGGGCAAGAGAAATGCAAGCATTTAGTCAGGAGGTGTTCCTGATGTGAAGGAGCAGATCTTCAGGGGATCATGGATATCGAGTGTTTGGTGAACTGTGTTTTGTGTAAAATAAAATCACAGACACAAAAGTATAGAAAAAACGAAAAATAAAGAACTCTCTGAGTTGCCTCCACATTCCTTGAGGGAAAAGGAAAAGGAGCAGGAACAACACTTTTAAACTCTGCTAACATTTAGGTGCTAACCAATGGCAAGTGATGGAACTTGGACTCATTTCAGATCGCACTGCATTTTAAACAGTCATGATTCAATATTGGAAATCACTGCATGGGTTTATTATAATATACAGGTTTTCTTGTATATTTGAGCAAGACAATGCAAACTGCATACTGCACCTATTACAATAACATGACTTCGTAGAAACAGAGTCTGGGTGCTGAACTGACCTGACTGCAGTCTAGACCTTTCACTATTTAAAACGTTTGGTGCATCATGAAACGAAAAATGCAACAAAGAAAACCCAGAACTTATTAGCATATAGAATCCTGTATCAGACACACATGGGACAACATTCCTTTACCAAAACTTCAGCAACTGCTCTCCTCAGTTCCCAGATGTACACAGACAGAAGTTGGATATATATTAAACAGTTGATATGATTTCTATGTTTTTATTGTGAATGAAATATGGGTTTATGAGATTTGCAAAACATTGCATTTGTTTTATTTACATTTTGCCACGTGTCCCATTTTTGGAATTGGAGTTGAAGGGGTATTTCAGTTTGATATGGAGTGTTTGATGAACTGGGATTTTTGGATGCTGTCGTCTCCTCACTCTCACACGTTCACTCAGGTTTGTTGATGGTGGTGTGGTGGGTCGTCTCTTATCCCAGAGATCCTCATGTCTGTGTTTCCTTCTGCTTCTCCATTTTAGTTCTGCTGCTACAGTGAGTCTTGTTCCTACTTTCACCCTGATCACACTGTACTGTATTTACCTTTTATACAACAATAAGGAGATTTAATAATCCATATCTCTCTCTCCCTCTCTCTGTCATGATTTGCCTTTTGTCACTCGCTTGTTTCCATCAAATATCCCTATTTGTCCCCATGTTGTTTTTACCTGTGCTCTTGTCAGTTTGTTCTGTGTCATTTGTGTGTCTCTAGCTGTGTGTATTTGTGAAGCTGAAGCAGAGACTCCATGTGCGGATTTCGGCCAACAGTTCCCTCTGGTGGTTTGGTAGGGACATAACAGCTGGAGCTGTTAGAGTATTTAAGTTCTCCATCTGTGTTATTTGGTTGTTAACATTAGCCACGCTTGCATGTACGCTCAGATTAAAGAGATTCGGTGGGCTGCTTACATGAGACATGAGTTATCTAGTCCAATATAGTGTTTACATGTGACCGCGCTTTCAATCGTAATGACTTTGTGACATGCTCACATTAGCCTCTGTCCTGTTTGCTGGAACACGGAGTTCCATTTTTCTTATGCGCGCTGTTTTTATGCAAAGTGTTGCTCCTAAAGCAACAGCACAAATTTGTGAGAAGATACTTGCTGGAAGGTCTGAGGAAAAGATGCTTACAGGTAGCCGAGTTTTTTGGTACAGTGCGTCTATACAGAGCATCTTATCACCTCTCCCTCTTCAAAAATTGCAAAAGCATGTGGACGAAGGTCTGTAGTGAGGACTGGTGGGAGCAGGTTGTATTGCTGGAGTTTAGTGACCTGGATCGGAAACTAAAAACTTCAGTCTTCCACATTTTTGGATTTGTTCGATGATGTGGTCTGCGGCAGCTTCTTTACATTTTTCAGAAACTATTGTGAACAATTCCTTTTTGATGACCCCTGACCTCTTAACATGATGACGTAGACACAAAGTAATCGGTATGGCAGAATTTCTTAAAGTTTTTTCAACCCCTCTGAAACCTTTACAATGTCATTCGTTCCAGGCATTTTTATTCCTATTGAGGAGTCTATGTGGAGCATTTTCATTCCGATTGGACTTTTAAACCGATTACAATGCTCCATGTAAACACATCTATTGTGTGGTCTACCTTTTGTCTGTGTTTTGTCTCCAACCCTGTCTAAAGGTTTTGCTGTGTTCTCCTTCGTTGAAGCGAAGACACTGAGAATTTTTACATTAATTCTGACAAGAACGATGTGTTTTATTTTTGGTCTGTTTTTTGTGGATTTCTACACTTTGTCCACTTGTGAATTTTATTTTTGTCCTTTGATATTGACACTGTATTTTGTGTTTGCACTCAAACAGAAACATGGAACTTACAGCCTATTTGAGTTTGCCTCATGGTGCATGTTGAGAGTTTGATTTTCAAACTCTGGTTTGAGTCTTGAGTTCTGTCCTGCTTTGGAGCTTCAAATGCTCCTGAGGTACCTGTGATCCTGTCCCCTTTTGCTCTCCAGATTTGCTCTGCCTGAGTAACCCTGATGTTCCACCTGTGGACGGAGTTCTCTTTCATTTGAAACCACTCACTGCAGCTAATAATGAACAGTGTAATATCAGTTAAGTTACTGTGGAGGTTGATTGGACAGTCACTGTCATGGTCACCCAGATGAGAATGAGTTCCCAAATGTGGATGGTTTTCATTCTCAATCTGAATCTCAAGTTTTTCTATTGTATAAATATAAAATGTATAAATAAATTAATCAAAACAAAGCTAATTTGAAACAATGCCCCACACAAATAAAATGTAATTAGACTGAATATAACACTGCATAACATTCGTTCTCTCGCATAAATTAACATAATAATAATAATAATAATAATAATAATAATAATAATAATAATGTATTGGTTTGAAGTTGTTGGTTATTATTTTGGTCATTTTATTTCCTCCTCACTGTGATGTGTCTCTCAGCTCTCTCACTCTCTGATGGCTTTAACGTGGACGTGTTGAACACAGAGCAATTCAGCGGAAATAAAGAGGAGTTTTTTGGATACAAACTGCTGCAGTATCAATCTGACGAGATGAAACAGTGAGTATTTATTTATTTATTTATAGGAATTATAGATTAGTGGCTCAGACTCGCTGCATGTCTCTACAGTCTTTTTACAGTCTGTACATTGTACATACACAATACACGTGTGTTATGTTTGTCTCAGCTACATGGAGGTTGAGATGATGAAAATAAAAATGTTGTGTGTGTGTTGTGTAGAATTATCGTCAGTGCTCCATTAAGTGCAAACAGATCAGGAGCCATTTTTAGCTGCTCAGTGGAGAAGAGAACCTGCAGCCATTTGTTTCATCCAGGTACACACACACACACACACACACACACACACACACACACACACACTACTGCTACTACTAACTGAGCTGTACTGTTCCTCAGACTCGAAGGCGATCAGGTTCTTCGGGATGTCGATGGCAGTGAGGACGTCACCATCAGCCACACTCACTGTGAGTTTAACACTTTAACACTTTAACACTACATTACTAAAAACAACACTATATAAAAAAATATATTTTATTTGTCATATAACAGCAATTCAAAAATAAGTATTTATCTTTTTCTGATTACATACTGTAATCAGAACACTAACTTCTAGCTGTGGCCCTCATAACAGTCAAGATGAGAGAAAACACCTGATGACAGCTGACAGAATAGTGCTTATAGTTGTGCAATAATCATAATGAGTCAAAACCTCATGAAAGCTACAGTACCAGTACAAATAATCATTTTATTTAAGCATTTGTGGATATTAAACACATGCACATCAATTTAATCAAATACAAACTCTATTGTGAATGCTGTGTAAAATGTAAATTAAAAAGTTTACAAAATTTCTTTTTTAAAAAACAAACCATTTGCAATATTTTATTCGCAATTTAACATAGAAATCATATCTAATTTTGAAACTGAGGAAATCTTTTTCTAGTGCAAGTTCACAAAGCTGCATGCTCCATTAAACACAGCCGGGTCTGACGCTTCAATGCAAACTGACCCAATGTGATGAGTTTTGCTTTTAGATTGAGAAAATGTTGAATTGTTGTTTTAATTTTAAATGTTGCCTAATCCCAATTTTGTCATGTGATAACTAGCATGTCGTGCAGCTGATGGCTGTATTATAATTTAAAAGGGGAAAACCCTGTGGAAGCTTTTAGGACCTCTCATATTGTGAATTATAGGACCTCGAGTAACTCCTACCAATTAGGTGCTGTCGGGACCTTTCAGGCTCGTGGCGCACACTTCTGGGTCGGTGGCCATCTTGACATTTTTCCCGCACCACCCGTTATTTAATGACGCCAATGAAATAAATTCAAGGCCAGATTATCTCACTGGCACATTCCATCCCTGAGATTATTCTTGCTACTTCCCCTGCTCTTGTTTTCTGTTCTTTACCCACTGTTTTTGGTTTGGACTTTTGGTTTGCCCCGTATTGCTCTGTTTGCTGTGGCTGATTTTCGACTGTTTTTGATTTGGTTCTCCATTGCCCTGTTTACCTTTTAAAGGTATCTAGAAGTCAGGACTGTTTTTTTTCTCTGTCTGTCAGCTCTGAACTTCAAACTGTTTTTCGGACTTTTCTCTCTGTCTGCTCCCTCCATTAAAGATGGTTTAATTATACTCCAGTTTTGGGTCCTCCTTCCAGTCGCATCACTTACAGGTGCATCCTAATGAATATACTACAGAATTTAATGGGATTCTTGTGAGTTTGATTGAATCGCTTCATTAGGCAGTGCTGCCATGTATTGAATTGCATATCTTTTGAATGGGACCACAATTAATGGAAACAGTCTAACTGGAGCGTTTGGGAGATCTGGCAAAATCCACAGCTCAACATTCATCACATTCCACAAACCATTTCTGCACATCACTGCAAATTCCCAGCTAATTGAAGAGTTTTGCTATAAAATAAAAGCTTAACACTGAAAGGGAAGTGTAAGTTTCTTCTGGCTGGCCCAGGCTTCCATCTAACACATGTGATGTTGAGAATACTGTGGTTAGAGAATACAGATACAGGAAGAAGGGGATGGACTGGACTTAGTCTTTTTCCATAGTGCCCCAGAATTTCTGCTCTGCCTGAACGTGTAGTGCTGGGATGTGTTCTGCATGCACCTGGAGTAGAACCTGGTGTTGTGACTGTTGCACATTAGCAGCAAAGTGGCAAAGACTTCATTGCAGTGTCACTCTCTTCCTCAGTTTCTGAGTCCTGTACCACTATAAAGAGCTTTTAGGCTTTCTGTTTTATTCCTCCCCTCCTTTACTAAAACAGAGAACATTCATTAGTCATATCATGCAGGTGTGTGATCTTTGCTGACTCCATTCTCCATTTTAAATCTTTCACTTGACCTGCTACACACGTCACGACCTAGTCACAACAAATGCCAAGTGAAAAGAAATAGGCCATGTGACTGGCACTTGTCATATCCTCTACTAGGTGGCAGACCATAGATTTACTATAACATTAAATATGAGTAGAAAAGCAGTCAGCTATGCACACGTGCTCTGTCTCACTACTATCATAATGATTTAATGATCAACTCCTGAATGTTTGTCCAATTTGTTTAAAAAATAAGTAGCTAGTTTGAGGCAGGGAATAAGTGCTGCCTTTATTTTAAACCTTTGTTCGGAATGTAATAATGTTGTGTACCAGTGAACATTAATTTTCCCTGTGCACACATTTCACCTCCACCTGACATGATATTTCCAATACCCTGACTGGAATTTTCACCAAAGCGTGATATCGGCATAAATGCAAGCATGATTTAGAAAGCACTGGAAATGTCTGGAACCAGATAAATAAGCAGAAGGGGAAGTGATAAGTGATTATAATAACTTTCTGTTTTCAGAAAGGCAAAGTGACACGATCAATATTGTGTGAGACAAAGCACTCACCTTGGCCTTCTGGTGACAAGCAGTGGTACAGATGTTCTCATGTTATGATTTTCTGTTACAAATGATTTTTGGTTGTTCGCTAGAAAACAAGAAAATTAACTGATATGGAGAGAATCCACATCTTTTAAACACTTTACTGGTGTCATGCAAGGTTCAATGCTGGTTCCTCTTCTGTTCTCTCTCTCTATAGCCACTCTCCCTGTAAGGTCATATCCTCTACACCAGCCCCTCTGTGAGGTCCTATCCTCTACACCAGCCCCCTCTGTGAGGTCCTATCCTCTACACCAGCCCCTCTGTGAGGTCCTATCCTCTACACCAGCCACCTCTGTGAGGTCCTATCCTCTACACCAGCCCCCTCTGTGAGGTCCTATCCTCTACACCAGCCCCTCTGTGAGGTCATATCCTCTACACCAGCCCCTCTGTGAGGTCCTATCCTCTACACCAGCCCCTCTGTGAGGTCATATCCTCTACACCAGCCCCCTCTGTGAGGTCATATCCTCTACACCAGTGGTACAACGGTATTAGTTCAACAGCATGTCTTAAGAGAGAGATGGCATACGTGACTGTATTGTCCAGGTCAGAGAGGACAGAGTGCAGTGCTGTGGAAACTGCTTCCTCTGTGCTCCTGTTCTTACGGTAGGCAAATTGGTGTGGGTCCAGGGTGGCAGGAAGACAGGATTTGCAGTGTGCCAGGATCATCCACTTTTGGTGATGATAACCCAAAATGCTACTAGGCTTTAATCATCAAGGCACATAAAGTATTTTGGCACTGGCATGATGGAGGTGATGTTAAAGGAGGTGGGCACAAATGTTTGCGCTAAAGACAGGTTGAATAAATCCATTACGAACACCCCCCAGCTCTTTAGCACATGCTCTGACAATGCATCCAGGAATGCTGTCAGGCCCTGCAGCTTCCCGTGGATTTGTCCTGCTCAGCAACTCACTGACATCACTTGGGGTGAGTGTAAGAGGCTGGTGGTCCACAGGGAGTGCGGTTTTAGTTGCTGACTTCTGGTTATCCCTTTCAAAGCGAGTATTAAAGTTGTTATGCCACCAGGAAGGAGGAAAAGGTGAAGACTAAGGAGGAGGTTTATGGATGTGGTGAGGGAAGACATGCAGGTAGTTGGTTTGAAAGAGGCAGATGTAGAGGACAGGGGGTCTACCATCAGGGAAACGGTTCAGAAGTATTCGGTCCGTCACATCAAGACTGTGCAACTGTTTTTTCCCACAAGCCATCAGGCTCCTCAATCTGAACTGAACTCTCTCACACACACTTACACACAACTGTGTGACTAATCTGTACAACCGGACCCAACACACATCATACCCTTCGACACCCAGGTTTCAGCACCATTCACACTTTTCATTATCGCAAAATGTTTACATGCCGTTTGTTGCTGATCTTATGGGACTTGCTCTCTTTGCACAATATTCTGTCCAAATCCTTTGGTCACTGTTCAGTTTATTTTGATTGCTGCTATTGTAGAATTGCACATTTCTGTTTACATTTTTCTGCTACTGTGCACCTTATCCTGTCACGACAGGTTTTACTGGCGGAGCTACTGCTATTCTTATTTTTATATTTTGTGTATTGTGTATTGTCCTGCACTGTCCTGTGTTGTCCTGCACTGTCCTGTGTTGTCCTGCACTGTCCTGTGTTGTCCTGCACTGTCCTGTGTTGTCTTTTGCACTGTTTGCACCAGTTGCACACATGCACTTTATGTGGTGAGGATCTTAGTTCCTGGCCCTGTGTTCTTCTGTTCTGTGACTGTTGTTTTATGTTGTTTTATGGAGCACCTGGGTTCAGGAGGAACGTTGTTTCATTTCACTGTGTACTGCATCAGCTATATATGGTTGAAATGACAATAAAAGCTTCTTGACTTGACTTGACTTGACTTGACTTGACTTGTCTAGAGATGGATGATCGACTGTGGCGACCTCTAGTGGAAGCAGCTGAAAGATGAAGAAGAAGACACTGAGCCTTGTGTATAATGTGCACTCGCCACCATCTTGATCACTTAGAGTTGCAAAGAATGACCCTGTAAAAATGTTGGTTTGGTCTGGTAAAAATAAAAATGAATTATTGATCAAGTGTAATTTAAATTTTTTGTTTTGTTGATGTAGAGTTGCAGTCCGAGTTACAATCATGTGTGTGATGAAAACTCATATCTGAATGGAATCTGTTACCAGTTCAACAGCAGATTAAACATGATCAGCCACCTCACTGCTGCTTTCCAGGGTGCGTCCTTCACTCTCACAGTCATAATATTTAAAGAAAAGATAACACTGAGACATTTGCACAATCTGCAGATGTGCGTAATACACTGAAACAAAAAGAAAATTCATATATATAATATTCTTCTGCAGTATGAGGCCTTCAAAACATTTCTATTTACATTTTAATGAGAAAAATACCATTTAGCCCAAATAACAGTAGCTAACATTTATAATAATAATAATAATAATAATAATAATAATAATAATAATAATAATAAACGGTTTATTTATAACGTACTTTTCAAAAACCTGCAAAATTTGTATAACAACCTGGAATGTAAAAAGCGGAGTTCCAGGCATGTACTGTATATCACACTGTTACACAACTAATAGATCCCTTTATACACATGTATACATGTTTTTCATGAACAGAATGCACAAACAGTACAGTGAACCTGGTCTTCCTGTTCGATGGCTCCAGCAGCATGACAACAGAGGACTTCAATAAGAATAAAAAATTCATTTGGGACATTGTGACTGTACTCAAAAACTCATCTATTGAGGTGAGCACACAATACACACACATCACCTGCAACACTACCCAACACAACCCTCCGCAACAGCACACCACACCACACCACCCTCTGAAACACTACACAGCACCACACCAGAGAGAAAGAAAAAAAGGTGAGAATATTAGATTAGATTAAATTTCTATTAGATTTGATTAGAATATGTTTGGATTTGATTAGATAAGATCAGAATAAAATGGTTGTGCCTCTGATTGGTTTGTGGATGTTCAGTCAGGAAGTGAGGATACGTTAGCAGAGGAAGGGCCTGCAGCCCAGCAAGTGCTGCTCTTCTGACGCTTAAACATGTCTATCAACAAATCAGAAACATTTTACAGTCAAAACATAAATAAAATCTGTTTATGATGCTTTATGCTTATAGCTTTTGGAAGATACACTCATTCAGAACAACTTACAAATATTTATTATTATTATTTATTCCATCAGCAGGTAAAGGTTAGGGGCCTTGCTCAGGGGCCCAGCAATAGTGGCTTGATGGTTTTGAGATTTGAACTCATGATCACAAGTCCACCAGCTGAACACATCCACTGAGCTGCCACTTTCCATGTATATTATGTTATATGTTATTTCATTGGTGTGTGTGTGTGTGTGTGTGTGTGTGTGTGTGTGTGTGTGTGTGTAGTTTGCTGCTGCTCAGTTTTCTTCCGAGGTCAGAACAGTTTTCACCTTTAAAGATTATGTTAACGGCATGGCGAAGAAGAAACTTTTTGTAGAGCAGCACATGAAGGCTCTCACAAACACACACAAAGCCATCAACTTCGTCCTGTGAGTAGATTTCTATAAACACACACTATATGAACCTACAGAATGATTCTACTATACACACATGTGCTATTGAGATTGATTGGTCAGAAGATGTGGATCAGCAGCCTGGTGTTTCTTCACCATACAGTATCCATTAATGAAGGAATCCTGATGTGTGTGATGAAGTTTCTTCTGAATGTCTGAGTGGAGAGTTTCAGTGAGGATGCTGATGTGGAGTTCTGCTGTGTATATTTTTCAGTGAGAAGCTGTTTAATAATGTGGAGTCTGGTGCAGATCCTGAGGCTACTAAAGCCCTGGTCATCATCACAGATGGAAGTCCTTCTGATTTAAGCAGGAACGAGATACAGCGCTGTGATGAACTCAACATCGCTCGCTTTGTTATCGGGGTGAGTTCACTAATGCACACACTCCTCCATCCCATTCCACATTTCTATCATCTCTCATCCATCCATCCATCCATCCTTCAGCTCTCCATGATTCCTCATTCCATTCATCATCTTCTCCTCACTGATCCAGAGCTGTAATCAGGGTGTTTTTGATCATTAGGTGGGGACTCAAGTCAAAATTGAGAAGCTGAAGGGAATTGCCTCGGAGCCGAAAGAGCAAAACACCTTCATGATTGGAAACTACAATGGACTGGATGGACTTCTGGAGAAACTGCAGAATAAGATCTATGGCATTGAGGGTAATAAAACATTTAAAATGTGTGTTTTGTAACAGAGTAAATGAAATCAACTCCATCCGTGTTTAAATCATCTACATCAGGGTTTACATAAACAATAAAGTGAGAGAAATAAGAAGAGAAATGGACAGAAGACCCTCATTGTGACAACTGCAAGGAAACATACAACATCTGCTAGAACAAGCAATGAAAGGAGAAACGATATAGAGATTCATGAGGGGATGAAGAGAATGAGGTAAAGGAGAAATGAGGTAGAGAGGAACAATAAGAGGAGGAACAAGAGAAAAGAGAAATAAGTGGAATAATGTGCTAGAGAGAAGGAATGAGAAGAGAGGAGGAATGAGGTAAAAAAGGGGAATGATGTAAATGAAAGGAAAGAGGTAAAGAGGAGGAATGATGTAAATGAAAGGAAAGAGGTAAAGAGGAGGAATGATGTAGAGATGAAAGAGGTAAAGAGGAGAAGATTCTACCAGTGTCTGGGGGCAGTAGTGTACAGTGTGGGTTGAATGAAGATGAAGAAAAGAGAATGTTTGAGAGATTTAATTTGAACTGAAAGTGTGAAAAAGATGGAGATGGAGATAAAGAATGAAATGTCACTAATGAATAATGACTTTGTGTTTTTAGGAGCTCAGGGCAGGAACTTTATAAACGAGCTGTCTCAGAGCGGATTCAGTGCTGCCAGTGACAAGGTACTGTTGTAAACATTTTTCCAGCGAATACCGGGACACTTATATATTTATGTCTTTATTGCAGAGCCTACACTTCTACACTGCAATATTTCACATCTACAATGCTTAGTTTTGCTTCTGTTGATCATATAGTGGTTTTATTCATGCATTGGTGTAGTTCCTGAATGAAGAAATCAATAAAGGAAAAATAAATAAATAAAAAGTCTGACATCTATGGACCACTTAAGGTAGGGCTAAGCTTTTTAAAATGGTAAACCTATGAGGGAGTCTTTACCCCAGGGTTGGCCCCCGAGGCCTATTGCACTTTGGTTCTTCCCAGGGCTTCTCACTGGTCCGTGTGTCCTAATCTGTTCGTGTAGGTCAGGGGTGTCAAACTCAGGCTGTAATTATATTTGACCTGCGAGATCATATCAAATGTGTAGAGCTGCCCTTCAGTATATAGCGCATACACCGCTAATACTACAAATCCCAGAATGCTTTGTCAGTGTGTTGGTGCGTCAGTCGAGACTGCTGAAAAACTCCGCACTGAATTTACCTGGACATTTACTGACTTTGAATCCCAGAAATGCAGATTTGAACTGCTCAGTAATTTCAATTCAATTCAATTCATGTTTATTTGTATAGCGCTTTTAACAATGAACATTGTCTCAAAGCAGCTTTACACAGATAATGTGGTGATTAAACGTAAATATGTTCTTTGTAAGTAAGTTTGTCCCTGATGAGCAACTGTGGCAAGGAAAAACTCCCCGAGATGGCATAAGGAAGAAACCTTGAGAGGAACCAGACTCAAGAGGGAACCCATCCTCATCTGGGTTGCACCGAATGTTCATTTGAAGCAGATATACAAAGTTGCGGGGTACAGTGATGATGATCAGAAGCAAACTGCACTCCCGAGTCAGTGCAGCAGACCGCCGACACCAACTACAGTCCAATCCGTCCTCAAAGCACCCGTTCTACTCCGGAATTATATGGAACCACCCAAGGTGTTGATGAGACCGTCCCAAGCTGCACAGAAGTGTGAAGATCCACAGAGGGGAGAGGGGCAGGAACAGTGGTCACTGGAGCCTCAGGAGCATGTTTAACTCGACCGAGAGAGAGAGAGAGAGAGAGAGAGAGAGAGAGAGAAGGATATGGATTATTAAGTGTCCCTATTGGTGTATGAAAGTTAATGTCACTGTGCAGTTTGGACTCCGGCAAGACTCGCTATGGCAGCAGAACTAAAAGGGAGAACCAGAAGGTAACACAGACATGAGGGATCTCTGGGATAAGAGACGACCCACCACACCACCGTCAACAAACCTGAGTGAACGTGTGAATGTGAGGGGCGACAGCATACAAATATACCAGTTCACCAAACACTCTATATCCATGTTCCCTCCAGATCTGTACCTTTACCTAAGAAAAATCTACTGATAAAAGGCTTGACTAAATAAATAAGTTTTCAACCTCGACTTGAACACTGAGACTGTGTCTGAGTCCCGAACACTGGTTGGAAGGCTGTTCCATAACTGTGGGGCTTTATAATACTGCCCCCTGCTGTAGTCTTCATTATTTGAGGAACCAACAGATAGCCAGCACCTTTTGATCTAAGTAGGCGTGGAGGATCATACTGGTACAGAAGTTCACTCAGATACTGCGGTGCGAGACCGTTAAGTGCTTTATCGTCAGTAGTAATATTTTATAATCAATGCGAGATTTGATTGGGAGCCAGTGTAGACCGATTAAAACAGGGGTGATGTGGTCGTATTTCCTAGATCTAGTGAGGACCCTTGCTGCTGCATTCTGGACTAACTGAAGCTTATTTCTGCACTTACTCCAACACCCAGACAGTAAAGCGTTACAGTAGTCTAATCTAGAAGTAACAAAAGCATGAACTAGTTTTTCTGCATCCTGTAACGACATCATATTTCTAATTTTAGCAATATTTCTAAGGTGAAAGAAGGCGATTCTGGTGATATTATTCACGTGAGACTCAAAGGAAAGACTCGGGTCAATAATCACACCAAGGTCTTTGACAGCCGTACATGCTGAAACAGAAACACCATCTAGAGATGCTACGTAATCGGAAAGTTTACTTCTAGCTGCATGTGGTCCTAGTAAATGTACTTCCGTCTTAACGGATCAGTAATCCGTTTGTGGTTGATGTGGAAAGCGCACCAACCAACCTTCAAATGGAGCTGATTGAACTCCAGTGTAGAGACACGATCAAGTCAAAGTACGACTCTGTGTGTGCTGCACAGTTTCCATGTTTCCTCCCCGACACACTGCTCCAACTCCGTGCCCAAGCTGCTCAAATACTCTCTGTGTTCAGCAGCACATATCTGTGTGTAACTGTTCTCTTTAATGAAGATGAACAAAACACCACTCAGGAGTCTCACTGATGAACATCTTCACTCAAACCTGAGGATCTCCTCAGCTCAGAGTCTAAACCCAGACATGATGCTCAGCTCAGAGTCTAAACCCAGACATGATGCTCAGCACAGAATCTAAACCCAGACATGATGTTTAGCTCAGAGTCTAAACCCAGACATGATGCTCAGCTTAGAGCATAAACCCAGACATGATGCTCAGCTCAGAGCCTAAACCCAGACATGATGCAATTGCATCTAAGAAGAGATGCAGGAATCTGACTTTAACCAATCAGGGTAAATCAGAGTGTAGAAACTGAGCTTGAATGAATGTTGTCTTTATGCACTTTTTCTACTCCAAGGCATGAACTGTTAATAGTTAAAAGATGTGTTTATAATATTAAACTTTGGTTGTTCCAGATTCAATGTTTATGAAAAACTAAAGTTTGTTTCCATATGAAAAGGTTAAACATTACACATCTGGAGAGACGGAAAACATGCACAATTGCAGTAAATTTGTAAAGAAATATTGATTTTGGCTAGCATCTACATTGTGGGAAACACTTAAAGTAGTCATAAGGGGGGAAATAATCTCATATACTTCAACTCTAAATAAAAAGCGTAAACAAAAATTAGACAATTGAATTGACTCTATTAGAAGACTGGACTGCCTCTATTCTGTGTCTTCCTCACCAGAACTTTATAAGGAATGGTTGAACCTTCAAGTCCAATATAACCTGCTCTCAACAAATAAAACTGAATGGTGCTTATTATGTGCTCGAGGGTATATATATGAACATGGGGAAAAGGCAGGTCGACTTTTAGCCTACCAATTAAAATCTAAAGCTGCCTCTCAAATTATACCTCGTATTCAAAACAATGATGATGATTTAATCGTTAATCCCATTGAAATTAATACAACCTTTAGGAACTACTTTTTAGATTTATATGCTTCTGAAAGCCCTACATTAAACTCTGGAATGCTGGAATTTTTGGGCGGTATAGATATACCCCCTCTTGATTCAGTGCAGAAAACATGTTTGGAGGGAAACATACAAATGGAGGAAATTCTAAATGCTATTTCATTAATGCAGAACAAAAAACCCCTGGCCCAGATGGCTACCCTATAGATTTTTACAAAAAATTTGCAACCAAATTAGCCCCTATTCTTCTTGATATGTTTGAGGACTCTTTTGTAAGGGGACGCTTGCCGCAAACAAATGAAGCAAACATAATTCTATTGTTAAAACCTGGCAAAGATCCTGTAAAATGTAATTCTTACAGGCCGATATCACTCCTTAATGCTGATACTAAAATCTTGTCAAAAATCCTTGCATTACGTTTAGATACAGTAATAGGGAATTTAATTTCTGGCGACCAAACAGGTTTTGTCAGAGGTCGTCATTCTTTTAGTAATATTCGGAGATTGCTGGGGGTAATCCATTCATCGAAACTTGCTCAGGGCCGTATACCTCAGGTTGTTATTTCACTAGACGCCGAAAAAGCGTTTGACAGGGTTGAGTGGAAGTATTTATTCTCGGTGCTGGAAAGATTTGGCTTTGGAACATATTTTCTCTCACTGGTTAAGTTACTATACTTCTCTCCTGTGGCATCGATAATTACAAATGGGGTATGTTCAAAGTCTTTTCCTCTATCAAGGGGTACGAGACAAGGGTGCCCTCTTAGCCCTTTACTTTTTACTTTAGCCATCGAACCCCTATCCATAGCGTTAAGATGCTCGAAGCATTTTACTGGCATTAGCAGTAGAAACATAGAACATAGGGTATCTTTGTATGCTGATGATATGTTGTTGTATCTTTCGGACCCGATTGTAGGTATTCCACAAGTAGTTAAGATTTTGGATCAATTTGGTGAATTCTCAGGTTATAGATTAAATTTCTCAAAAAGTGTTTGTTTCCCCGTGAACAGTAGGGGCCTCCAAATTTTAGGGAATGATATACCGTTTCAATTGTCTGTATCAGGTTTTAAATACTTAGGGATAAATATCTCACAGGGTTTTCCTAACCTTTACAAAGAAAACTTTGCTTCTTTAATTGACAAGTTAAAACTTGATCTCAAAAAATGGAATCTGCTGTTTCTTTCCCTTGCAGGAAGAATTAATTGTGTAAAAATGAGCATTCTACAAAAGCTCTTGTACTTGTTTCAGTGTGTACCAGTCTTTTTACCTAAATCCTTTTTCAGAACTTAGACAGTCTACTTTTATCATTTATTTGGGGTGGGAAAACACCTAGGATTCAGAAGGAATTCCTCCAAAGACAAAAAATTCAAGGGGGATTAGCACTAACTAATTTCAGATACTATTATTGGGCTGCAAATATTTCAAAAGTACTCTGTTGGCTTCAGGACCCCAATGATGTGTGGTGCATTTCAGAAGCGTGTTCTTGTACCTCTTAATCCCTCCCAGCTTTAGCTTTATCCAAAATGCCCCTTCGTATTTCATCATATACGCAATGCCCAGTTGTAGCAAATACCCTCAGGATCTGGTTTCAATTCAGACAGTGTTTTGGTTTTAGAGACTTCTCCATAGCCGGCACTATATGCAAGAACCACCTATTCCTCCCGGGTCAACTGGACTCGGTTTTCAGTCAGTGGCAACGTTCGGGTTTTGTCAGATTTAGTGATCTTTTTATAGATAATGTTTTTGCCTCGTTCTCAGCTCTTTCTTCAAAATATGATCTGCCAGGATCACACTTGTTTAGATATTTTCAAGTTTGTCATCTAATCCAAAGCCACTGTCCCACATATCCCTCCAGTCCTCCTAGTGCAGGAATGGATACAGTTCTAAATATTTCAATACACTTGAGGGGAGTAATTTCCACAGTGTATGGCACTTTAATGTCAGTAAAAAATATAGATCTGAACAAAATCCATGCGGAATGGAAAAGGGATTTGGGAGTGGACATATCAGAGGAAACCTAGAAAAATGCATTATTCAGGGTGAATGGGACGACCTCCTGCACTCGTTTAGGCTTGATTCAGTTCAAGGTCCTTCACAGACTTCATTACAGCAAGGTTAAGCTGTCCAAAATATACACCAATGTAACTGACGCGTGTGAGCGTTGTCGCTCTGCTGGGGCAGATTTGGCTCATATGTTTTGGACTTGCCCCAGACTGTTTGATTACTGGACAACTATATTTAAAATCCTGTCTGAGGTGTATAGTAGGGATATTAAGCCTAGTTTTGAAATGGCAATTTTTGGAGTACCTGAGCATGGTACAGTCATGCCCAGGAAGTGTCAGGATGCTTGTGCTTTTCGTGTCTTCTGTATATATACAGAATATATATATTTTGGGATGGGGGTGGGGTGTTGTTGGAAAAAATTGTGTGTGTGTGTGTGGGGGGTGTCGATTAGCTGTCGCCTAATGTTATTGTTGTTTGTTATTGTGCTTTCCTCTGCTCCTTCCTCAATAAAAAAAAAAAAAAAAGTCAAACACCAGACGTCTCACAGCTTCATCATGCAGCTCTTCAGAAACTCTCCTCAGTAAATAATCTGCTGATGAGACTCTGATTTCTCCTCTGTTTTCACACCAGCTTCACTTTATGATTGTTCTCTGGTGAAAAACATCTGCTGAAATGTCAGATGCTTCTTTAACTCTTCTACTTTCTGTATCTTCTGCTCTGCATTCAGGTTCTTCAGCTTCTCCTGATGTTCCGTCTCAGATTCAATTCCTTAATTACAGTCACATTCACTCCACTAATAACACACACACACACACACACACACACACACACACACACACACACACACACACGTGTTTACCGCCAGTGTCAGTAAACATCTATTTAGAGTCAACTTTTCTCTTCACCACTGTGAGGCGCTGTTTCACAATAACTGTACAATAGGGTTAAATACATCAACAGAAGCTCCACTTGATTAACGCTGGAATGTTCTCAGGTAGTCTAGTGTTCGGTAAGGCAGCTGAAGCGATGCATTATGGGATCTGTAGTTTGTGTTATCAGCGCTTCATATCGCCAGGACATTAATAACAATAATAATAGATCTTTATAATTGTACATCGAGCCAGATATGGCCCGTGGGCCTTGAGTTTGACACATGCTCTAGATAGTGCTATCAGTTCAGCTGCTTGTGCAGATAAGTAATCTGGGAGATGACCAGAAGCTACTATATCTGAACCTTTTGTACGTCTGTATCTGAACTTTTGTACGTCGCTCTGGATAAAGGCGTCTGCTAAATGCCGCAAATGTAAAATATAATGTAATGTAACCAGTGGCAACTGCATATCCTGTTTATCTCACCTTCAATAACATGTGCAGAACCACCAACAAACAATTCAAAGTCTACATTATTCAGTGGGGTTTCCACAATTGCTTTTGGAGATGAATGTGTAAGCGTAACACAATCATGGCTCACTTTATCTCCATCCTCTAAAGGAACCTCATTCATTGCAGACATCATACAAAAAAATGGGTTTGTAATGGGAGCATGTTGTAAAACAACATTCGGGGCTGTGAGTGTAGCTAAACAATTTCCCCTAACAGGAAGAGGTGACAGTTGATTTTAGCTTGATTCATTAGTGATTCATTAGATTCACCTGCCTGTTATTATTTGGCCTAAAACTGTATTTGTACATGAACCCAGCCATTAGGGAGGCAGAAGCCAGACTGATGAGAAAAGTAGGCAGGAGTACAAGGAGATGCAGCAGCAGGTAAAGAGGGATATGGTGAAAGCCAAGGAAAAGGCATATGAGGAGCTGTAGGAGAAGTTGGACACTAAGGAAGGAGAAAAGGATTTGTAGCGATTGGCCAGACAGAGGGACCGAGCTGGGAAAGATGTGCTGCAAGTTAGAGCAATAAAGGATGTGTTGAGAAGATGGAGGGAGGATTTTGAGCAGATGATGAACAAGGAAAATGAGAGAGAAGGTTGGATGGTGTGGAGATGTGAAGCAGAAAGTGGATAGGATTAGTAAGGAGGAAATGAGAGCAGTGATTAGGAGGATGAAGAGTGGAAAGTCAGTTGGACCAGATGACGTACCGGTAGAAGCATAGAGATGTTTAGGGGAGATGCAGTGGAGTTTTTAACAAGATTGTTTAACAAGATTCTAGAAGGTGAGAAGATGCCTGAGGAATGGAGAAGGAGTGTGATGGGATCGATCTTTAAGAATAAGGGAGATGTGTAGACCTGCAGTAACTACAGGGGAATAAAGTTGATCAGTCACACCATGAAGTTATGGGAAAGAGTAGTGGAAGCCAGGCTGAGAGAAGAGGTGACCATCTGTGAGCATCAGTATGGTTTCATGCCGAGGAAGAGCAGCACAGACGCATTATTTGCTTTGAGTATGTTGATGGAGAAGTATAGAGAAGGACAGAAGGAGTTGCATTGTGTGTTTGTGTATTTAGAGAAAGCGTACGACAGGGTGAAGAGAGGAGTTGTGGTATTGTATGAGGAAGTCTGGTGTGTCAGAGAAGTATGTGAGGGTGGTGCAGGACATGTATGAGGACAGTGTGACAGCAGTGAAGTGTGCAGTAGGTACGACAGACTGGTTCAGTGTGAGGGTTGGACTGCATCAACGATTCGCTCTGAGCCTTATCCTGTTTGCAGTGATGATAAGCAGGTTGAAGGACGAGGTCAGACAGGAGTCTCCCTGAACTATTATGTTTACGGATGATATTGTGATTTGTGGTCAGAGTAGGGAGCAGGTGGAGAAGATCCTGGAGAGGTGGAGGTACACGCTGGAGAGAAGGGGAATGAAAGTCAGTAGGAGTAAGACAGAGTACATGTGTGTGAATGAGAGGGAGGGCAGTGGAGGGGTGTGGTTGCAGGGAGAAGAGGTGGAGAAGGTGGAGGAGTTCAGGTACCTGGGGTCAACAGTGCAGAGTAATGGAAAGTGTGTTAGAGAAGTGAAGAAAAGAGTGCAGGCAGGGTGGAGTGGGTGGAGAAGAGTGATAGCAGGAGTGATTTGTGATAGAAGAGTATCTGTGAGAGTGAAAGGGAAAGTTTATAGGACTGTGGTGAGACCTGAGATGTTGTATGGATTAGAGACAGTGGCATTGAGTAAAAGACAGAAGGTGGAGCTGGATGTAGCAGAGCTGAAGATGTTAAGGTTTTCGTTGGGAGTGATATACTGGATGGTATTCAGCTGAACGCACCACCCTCTGGAGTCAAGAGTCAAGTCAAGAGGCTTTTATTGTCATTTCTACTATACACAGTGGTACACAGTACACAGTAAAAACGAGACAACGTTCCTCCGGAACCCTGGTGCTACACTAAACAACAACAAACAAAACAACATAGAGCTACAACACAAGTTACATAAAGTGCATCGAGTGCAACCTGGTGCAAACAGTGCAGACAGACAGTGCAGACAGACGACACAAGACAAGACACAAAACCCTATATAGCGCCGACCAGTAAACCTACTGTATACCTGATTATACAGTACTGTACAAGAAGACTGTAAAAACTATACAAACTAAAAACTATATCCCAGAAGTGAGTATAAACAGAACAATGTAGTGCAAAAAATACAGCAGCAGTCGAAGGTGCAAATAACAGCATGTAAACAGTATAATACAGTGATAATGATAAATGTGCAAAAAACAGCAGTTGAGAGTGAGGTACAGTTGAGAATAATAAATAAAAAATAAATGAATGGTGATGGAATGGTTTGAGATGAGTGATGAGTGTGTGTTAAGTGTTAGGTCTAGGAATAATTTTACAGTTCGTTACACACATTTGAGTGCGTGTGTGTGTGAGAGTTCCGTTCATTTCTGTGTATTAAGTAGCCTGATGGCTTGTGGAAAGAAACTGTTGCATAGTCTTGTTGTGGCGGCCCGAATACTTCGGAACCGTTTTCCTGATGGTAGGAGTGTAAAAAGTGTGTGTGAGGGGTGTGTGTGATCGTCCACAATGCTGTGTGCTTTGCAGATGCAGCGTGTGGTGTAAATGTCCATGATAGAGGGGAGAGAGATTCCGATGATCTTCTCAGCTGTCCTCACTATCCTCTGTAGGGACTTGCGGTCCGAGCTGGGCTTTTTTGGTAATTGAGCTGGTGTTGAGTGACCAGGTGAGGTTGTCTGCCAGATGAACACCAAGGAATTTGGTGCTCTTGACGATCTCCACTGAGGATCCATCAATAATCAGTGGAGATTGGTCGCTCTGTGCTCTCCTGAAGTCCACAACCATCTCTTTTGTTTTGTCCACGTTCAGAGACAGGTTGTTTGCTCCACACCAGGCAGTTAACCGTTGCACCTCTTCTCTGTATGCTGACTCGTCGTTCTTGCTGATTAGACCCACCACGGTCGTGTCATCAGCGAACTTGATGATGTGGTTCGAGCTGGAGGGATAGCCTGTCCTGCATGGTGCTGTTCCCGAACCAGGAAGTGACTACCTGTCAGAACGCTCTCAATGGTGCACGTGTAAAAAGTCTTTAGCACCTGAGAGGGTAGTTTCAAGTCCCTTAAGCATCTCAGATGGTACAGACGCTGTCGAGCTTCTTCACCAGGGTGGCGGTGTGACAGGACCAAGACAGGTCTTGTGTGATGTGAACCACTAAGTACCGGAAACTGTCCACTCTCTCCACTGGACTCCCATGATCTTTCGCGGTTGGTATGACCGCTTCTGCTTCGTGCTGAAGTCCACTATCAACTTCTTAGTCTTGCTGACATTGGCACCATCTCTCCCATTTTCTCCTGCAGGTAGGCCGTCTCATCGTTGTTAAAGATCAGGCCCACCACAAGAGTGTCGTCAGCAAACTTGACGATGGTGGTGTAGTTGGAAGTGGCCACACAGTCATATGTGTACAGTGAGTACAGCAGGGGGCTCAGAACACAACCCTGGGGAGCTCCAGTGCTGAGGGTGAGGGTGGATGAGGTGTGTTTTCCCACCCATATGGCTTGTGGTCTGTCTGTCACGAAGTTAGAGATCCATTGACACAGCGGCAGCGGCAGGTCCCAGGACCTCCAACATAGAGGTGAGTGTGGAGAGAATTATGGTGTTAAACACTGAAATGTAGTCCACAAACAGCATCTTTGTATAATTCCCATTTCTGTAGTCCAGGTGGCTCTTTGTAGTGCGGAGGAGATGAGCAATGGCGTCCTCAGAAGAACGGTTCGGGCGGTATGCGAACTGTAGTGGGTCCAGTGTGTCTGGTAGTGATGCAGTGATGAAGTCTCTGACCAGTCTCTCAAAGCACTTCATCACTAATGAGGTCAAGGCTACAGGGCGATAGTCGTTAAGGCAGGCGGGCTGGGGTTTCTTTGGGACAGGAACAATTGTGGACTGTTTGAAGCATGAGGGGACAACAGATTGTTCCAGTGAGAGGTTAATGATCTCAGTTATCTCAGTGAACACCGGTGCTAGCAGGTTAGCGCAGGCTTTCAGAACCCGACCTGTGATGCCATCTGGTCCTGCTGCCTTCCTGGTATTCACTCTCTTGAATGCCCTCCTCACGTCATGCTCCGAGATGGTGAACGTGTTCCCCTCTCCGGCTCTCTCGGCATGCATTCTCTTTGTGCTGCTAGCGCCGCTAGCGTGGTTAGCTGCAGCCTCGAAATGAGCTTAAAAGATGTTTAGCTCGTCTGCCAGAGAAGTGTCTGCATTCCCCATTCTGGAGATGTTGTTTTATAGTCCCTGCCACAGGCTCCGAGAGCCACCATGTTGGAACTGTGACTGTAGTTTCCTCCCATAGTGCCGCTTTGCTTCCTTCATCACTCTGCGAACACTGTAAGATGCAGCCTTGAATTCGTCCATGTTCCCGGTGGTGATCCCCATGTTTAAGGCAGCAAAGCGTGATCTCAGAGCGTCGCGGATGGTTTTATCCACCCACGGCTTCTGGTTGGGAAACGTTCTAATAGAGTTTTTTTGCACCGTATCATCCGCTAGTTTCCTGATGAATCCCACAACCGCTTCCGTAAACATGTTGAAGTCATCAGAGCTGTGCCTGAACATGTCCCAATATGCATCATCTAAAGCATCCTGCAGAGCGGCCACCGATTGGTCAGTCCAGCGCACGACCCCCCTGTTTCAGCCTTTGTTTGTATACAGGCATGAGGAAGATGGCGGCATGGTCCGATTTCCCAAACAGTGGACGTGATTGTGCCTTGTAGCTGTTCTAAATGGTGTGTAACAGTGGTTCAGTGTCCTTTCGCCCCTGGTGGGGCAGGTGATGTGCTGATGAAGGTTTGGTAGCACGCGCTTGAGGTTGGCACCGTTGAAATCTCCCACCACAATGAGCACAGCGTCCCGATGCTGTGTTTGGTGAAGAGTTAGTGTCTCATGTAAGTCCCATACTGCAGTGTCCGTGTCCGCTTGAGGTACTGGCTATGACCAAACTGATTTTCCAAGGTAGATAGAAGGGCTGACAAGTGATGGTCAGTAGTTCCAGATTTGGTGTGCAGGAGCGTGAAAGAGGAACGATGCTCGCGCTGTTGCACCAGTGGTTGTTCACCCTCAGACACATTCCACCTCCTCTTGACTTCCCCGACTCGAGTGTTCTGTCCATGCGGTAAAGCGAGAAAAACTCGGCTGGATGGCATGGTCCGGTACCGCTGGGTTCAGCCATGTCTCGGTAAAGCAGAAAAGGTATGTCTCTCTGGAACTTGACCCTTGCCCTGAGGTCGTTGAGCTTGTTCTCCAGTGACTGGGTGTTGGCTAACAGGATACTGGGTAAGGGATGCACATGCCCTCAGCCTGTTCCTAACACCGGCTCGTTTCCCTCACGGACGCCAGTACGGGTCGCATCATTTGTTCACCCTCAGGATCTCGCTCGGCCAGCATGGGTCCGGGTTTAAAAACGGCGAAAGGTGACTGCATTGTACACCAATAGATATAAGGGTCTCAGTTATATATTAAACAGTTATATAGTTATAATAAAATAATAATATAATATGGGTGGTTCTTAAGACATGGATGTGGACATGGATTAGTATTGTGCGTGTTTGAGTTCAGAGTTGTAATAGTTCAGTATCACACAATTGAGTGAGTGTGTGTGTGAGTTTCAGTTCTGTGGTTTGAGGAGTCTGATGGCTTGAGGGAAAAAAAAACTGTTACACAGTCTGGATGTGAGGCCCGAATGATTCGGAACCTCTTTTCTGATGGTAGGAGAGTGAAGAGGGTGTGTGTGTGTGTGTGTGTGTGTGTGTGTGTGTGTGTGTGAGGGTGTGTTTGAAGAGGGTGTGTGAAGGGTGTGTGTGATCTTGTGATCTGAGACGGTGCAGTTCCTACAACTACAACATAACTGTTTCACCTCCTCTGTGTATGCTGACTCATCGTTCTTGCTAATGAGACCCACCACGGTCGTGTCATCCAAGCCAGTCGGAAGTCCAAGATCCAGTTGTTCAGGTTCTCAAGTGTTCAAGTGCCCAGTACGCTCAGCTTCTCAATCAGGAGCTGAGGGATGATTGTGTTGAATGTTGAACTAAACTCTATAAACAGCATTCGTATGCAAGTGTCCATATTGTCCAGGTGGGTGAGGGCCAGATGTAGGGTTCTGGAGATGGCATCGTCTGTGGAATGATTTAGACGATATGCAAACTGCATGGGGTCCAGTGAGAGTGGAACCTGGTTCTTAATGTGCCTCTTGATGAGCCTCTCAAAGCACTTCATTATGATGGGTCTAAATGCACGGGACGATAGTCATTGAGGCAGGTGACTGTAGACTTCTTCAGCACGGGAACGATGGTCATCATCTCAAGGCACGTAGAAACAACTTACTGCTCAAGGAGATGTTGAAGATGTCAGTAAAAACATCTGCGAGCTGTTCTGTTCTGAGCACTCTGGCAGGAATGTTGTCTGGTCCAGCAGACTTCCGTGGGTTGACACTTCATAGTTTTCCTCACTTCATCTGTGGATAGACAGAGCACCTGGGCCCTGGGAGGAGGGATGGTCTTCCTCGCCGCCATGTTGTACTGGACCTCAGAGAAGTCATTCAGTGCATCTGGGAGGGAGGCATCACGGTCATAAGTGGGTGAAGTTGTCTTGTAGTTCTTGATCACCTGGATGCCCTGCCACATGCTCTGGGTGTCTCCGCTGTCTTGAAAGTAACTGTGAATTCTCTTGGGATGTGCCCGCTTCGCCTCTCTGATGGCACGGGACAGTTTGGCTCTTGCTGTTCTGTAGGCCGTCTTGTTCCCTGCTCTGAAGGTATAGTCTCTAATTTTAGCAGTGCACGCACCTTAACGGTCATCCACGGCTTCAGGTTGGAGCATGTAGTGATGTTCTTGGAGATGGTCATGTCATCAATGCACTTGCTGATGTAGCTAATCACTGATGATGTGAACTCCTCCAAGTCTGTGAAGTCACTGTTGGTTGCAGCCTCCCTAAACATGTCCCAGTCAGTGCACTCAAAACAGTCCTGAAGAGCAAAGATGGCTCAGGAGATCTTCAGGACATGGTTTACCTGGGGTCTACCTGGGTCCCACTGTTTTCCTCACGTTCTTTGCTGATGGCACTGCTGAACATCTGATTTTGAAGGGAAGTGAGCATGATGTGTCTTTCATCTGCTACATTAAGTCTTCTACAACCTCACCTTTGTAGCAGAGTGTGGCTGTTCCTCACACACACACAGCTGTTTCTGTTTTAATTCATGACAAGGTTTCAACATACATTTAAAATTAATGATCAGCAGCTCCTGCTTAGTAAAATTGGTTCATCATACCCCTGATATGGATCCTACAAATATAAGTGCAAGTGTAAGAGCTGAAAGCCGAATAGTGTCACACCAAATATGATTTGATTTGGATTTTTGTTCTGTTCATTTACTTTCCATTTGAATTTGTCAATTGATAAAAATAATAATGTAATACTTTTTAATGAACTGGAATAAGGTCTAAATATAAACAAATAAACATGTTGTGTTATTGTGTATTCTAGGACACTCTCATTCTGGGGGCGGTCGGAACTAAAGATTGGCGTGGAACACTGTATGAAGTTACAGGATCTGGGGACAATCAGACTGAAATTGAAGACAGTAAACTACAGAATGACTCCTACAACGGTACAGTCTGCTGTTTGCTGCACAGGGACATGATTCTGATTGTTTGAACTGAAATTTCTGAACGTGTGGTTGGTGCAGGTAGAACCTCAGGAGCTGAGCAAACACTGTACTGGTTCTGTAATACAGTGGATTTCAGGCTGTGTGTGTGTGTGTGTGTGTGTGTGTGTGTGTGTGTGTGTGTGTGTGTGTGTGTGTGTGTGTGTTTAGGTTACTCTGTTGCAGTTGGACGGAGAGACAATGTTTCTCTTGTGTTCTCTGGAGCACCGAGATCTAATCATAGGGGTGAAGTGACTTTCTTTAGAAAAAAGACTCGTGAGTGGGAAACCATGAGCAGGATCTCCGGAGAACAGGTAAGAAACAACCTCAACATCTCTCCATTATTCAACTTTACACCAAATATCTGTATCTTGAGGAACTTTCTGGAATGTTTAAGACTCCTAAATAAGAAGAACCCAGTTGTGAATGAGTTTGGTGTTTCCTCCACACTGTCAGGACTCGAACCAGTACACAGAGAACACACTGTGGGGGGAATCAGATTTTTAGCACTGATACACAACAGATACACAACAGAATCACAACAGGTACACAACAGGTACACAACAGATACACAACAGGTACACAACAGATACACAGCAGACACACAACAGACACACAACAGATACACAACAGATGAACAGCAGATACACAACAGGTGCACAGTAGCAACAAGAACACACACACACACATACAGACACACACACACACACACACACACACGTGTGTGTAATGTACTCATTTATTCAGTAAACCCCCTGCAGATCGGCTCGTATTTTGGAGGATCAGTGTGTGTGTTGGATTTGGACTCAGACTACAACACAGACTTCCTCGTGGTTGGAGCTCCACATTATTACCAACCTCACCCTCAGAGAGAGGGATGGGTATATATCTACAGACTCACACAGGAGGTACACACACACACACACACACACACACACACTACAGAGCACTGCTGTGTGGTACTATAGCAGTATAATTCAATTGTGTGTGTGTGTGTGTGTAGCTGATGTTAGAGAAGGTGTTGGAGGTGTGTGAATCAGCTCGGGGTCGGTTTGGGATGACTCTTGCTGCTGTAGCAGATATAAATGGAGACCAGCTGCAGGATTTAGCTGTTGGAGCTCCACTGGAAGATGATCAAAGAGGAGCTGTTTACATTTACCTCGGCAAACATGAACAGGGGATTCGCTCCCAGTACAGTCAGGTACATCTCCAAACATCTGCTCCACTACAGCCAGGTAGAACTCCAAACATCTGCTCCCAGTACACTCAGATACATCTCCAAACATCTGCCCCCAGTACAGCCAGATACATCTCCAAACATCTGCTCCCAGTACAGTCAGGTACATCTCCAAACATCTGCTCCCAGTACAGTCAGGTACATCTCCAAACATCTGCTCCACTACAGCCAGGTAGAACTCCAAACATCTGCTCCCAGTACAGTCAGGTACATCTCCAAACATCTGCCCCCAGTACAGCCAGGCATATCTCCAAACATCTGCTCCCAGTACAGTCAGGTAGAACTGGAAATATCTGCCCCCTGTACAACCAGGTAGAACTCCAAACATCTGCCAAATACAGCCAGATACAACTCCAAACATCTGCCCCAGTACAACTATTTACAACTCCAAACATCTGCTCCCAGTACACCCAGGTACAACTCCAAACATCTGCCCCCAGTACAGCCAGGTACATCTCCAAATATCTGCCCCAAGTACAACCAGGTAGAACTCCAAACATCTGCCAAGTACAGCCAGATACAACTCCAAACATCTGCCCCCAGTACAGCCAGATACATCTCCAAACATCTGCCCCCAGTACAGCCAGGTACATCTCCAAACATCTGCCCCCAGTACAGCCAGATACATCTCCAAACATCTGCTCCCAGTACAGTCAGGTACATCTCTAAACATCTGCTCCCAGTACAGTCAGTAAATCTCCAAACATCTGCTCCACTACAGCCAGGCACATCTCCAAACACCCAAGTTCTTTTCCAAAACTCTTGCCCCAGTACACTCAGGTTCACTACCGAAATATCTGCTCATAGTACAGCCATGTATAAGTTCAAACATCAGCCCAAATAGAAGACAAGTACATATTTAATGATCTGCTCAGTACTACCTGGTATGAATTCATACATCTACACCAAAAAACCCCTCAATCACAAACCAATAGGATAAACACTGTATACAGTCATATTAATAATATTATAAACCTGCTGTGTGTTTTGTTTCTATATGTGTGTGTGTGTGTGTGTGTGTGTGTGTGTGTGTGTGTATATATATGTGTGTTTGTGTGTGTGTAGAGAATTGTGGCAAGTTCCATCTCTAAGGAGATTCAGTATTTTGGTTTGGCGATTGATGGTGTGATGGACATGGGACAGGACGGTCTGACGGATATTGCTGTTGGAGCACAAGGGACCGTGTTACTCTTTAGGTATGAATTATTTGGGGGTTCTTGGGTTCATGTGATTCTGATCTTGAATTTGATGAATAGCTACATGAGTGAGGAGCAGTAAAGAGCAACTGTGTGACCTGAATCTGAACACAAGAAACTTTCCTCCTGTAAATATTGCTGGATTATTTGGACTGACTGATGTCATTGTTTTCCTCAGAACCCGGCCGGTTGTGTCCGTCTCAGCAAACTTCAGTTTCTCTCCATCTGAAATCAACCTGAATCATTTCGAGTGCACAGACCAAGACAGTGTAATTCCCATCATTACTCTGAAAACCTGCTTCAGTATGAAAGAAAACACCAACAGCAAAGGTATGATCAACTTTACACAACTTTCTGAAAAGCTTTTTTATTTCATGTTGTAAAAAAAAGCAGCACAAAGAAATACCAGCTTTAATACAACACTGATAAACAGTGTGAATAAACAGCGATTTCTTGATGTCATTAAACCATAATATCACAAAATAGTTGTTTTTTTCAACTGCACATTTACATCCCTGCATACACACAATTTATATTACCATTCCAGATCCCAGGTCTGCTCAGGGAACAGCTAACAAACACAGGCACAGCAGCAGCAGTGGCAGCAGTTTAACAGGTTTAGGAAGTAGAGCTAAATCACTGCTATGATGCCTGTGACTGGAGCGATCTTCTCTTCCTCTCAGGGGCGGTGAAGAGTGGTCTGAACGTCTCGGTGGAGCTCAGAGCTGACGCTGTGAGACAGGAGAGTCGAGCATTTTTTATTATGGAAGATAAGGATTCCAGGAGTCTGGTGAAGTCTGTACTGCTGAACTCCGAGTTTTCCTGTTTCAACAATACAGTCTACATGCAAGTATGTTCCATCACATTACAACACTGAGAACTGAGAAGAAACTGTCCTGAGGGAATACACTGTCTTCCTGTCACTCGGTCACTCCACTGTCTGAAGGGATCATTATTAATGAATATTCATGTGCACTGCTGTTAGCTAGCTAGATAAATGTGTGTCATGTGTTTTCTCAATGTTTCTTCCTGTACTAAATTATCGTATATAAAACTTTTGCTGTAAAAAAAGCGATTTAGCATGTTTTCATACATTTATGTAGTAAACATGTCTTTATTTTAGTTTGCCATTTTCCACTCCTGTCCTGTCATTGCTTATTTTCCTCAAATGTCCCTTTTGTCCACAGCTGTTCCTGTTTTACTCCTGTGTTGAAATAGTGTGTTTTCAGTGTCCCTTCGTGAATTATTGTGTTGTTCTTTGTGTGTATCTAATCTTGGTACTGTTTTGATGTCCTGTTTTCTAGTTCTTGTTTTGCCATGTCTCTGTAGATATCTGATTACCAAAGCCATGTCTGTTTCTTGGTTTTGATTCTGTCCTCTAATTTGGACTCATCTGCCATTCTCTTAACATTTTTATGCAATGCATCAACAACAACATAAATCCAACAGGAAATAATGCTGTGACCGCCATGCTAACTACCAGCTCAGTCCCTCACCACAGTGGACAAGACCTGATGGTGCAGCCAACAACAAGTAGCTCCAATATTGATGAGACAGCTTACCTGCAGAACTTTCTCCAGAGGTTGAAGTGGCAGCCTCCTAAAAGGAGCTCCAGCTTTACTCCAATTTGGCAGCCTCCTTTGCAGCGACCTCTTATGAGGTTAACTTGGTGGTTTTCCAAAGCCATGCCCTCCATTGACCTTCTCATGCATAACCTGTTTGTTCCAGAAAATGCAACTTGGCACTGCCCTAGTGGCAGCCTGTTGCAGCAGCTCCCGTTTAAGTTTGTACACTTTTTATTTATTTTTGTGTGTGTGTTCCGGCACTTCGTGTTTTTCTTTTTGAGTGTATGTGTGTGTGTGAATGTGAACTGCACAATGGACATCAACAACGTCACCAAGTTTGTTCTGCTTTTTCTACTTTTTTGGACTTTGTTCACAGCCATGGTCCCATTGTTTGTGCAAGTGATCAGCTGTTAGCTTTCCACAACATAGCGATGCTACTCCAGTAAAAAAATGCTAACGCATATAGCTAAGAAGGAGACAATGTGGGAACCATGCTGGGGCTCTGTGTCAGATAAAAATGAGATGTTACAGACCAACTCTCCCATCCATTGGTATGGGGAATGTGAGATCTTTACCCAACAGGATGGACAAGCTAGCGGCTCTTACCTGGCATCAGAGGAATTCTGGGAGTGTAACGTCATGCTGTTCATGCAGTCATTGCTAACCAAGCTAACACCAGATATTACCATGGCTCTGGATGGATTTATACCATTGCGTGCGGACAGAACAATGGAGATCAGTAAGAGAAAGGGAGGAGGACTGGCAGTGTTTGTGAATAATAGATGTTGTAAACCTGGTCACATCACTATTAAAGAGCAGATCTGCTGTAAGGATATTGAGCTGTTAGCCGCTAGCATGAGGTCATACTATCTGCCCAGGAAATTCTTGCATGTTATCGCGATAGCTGCGTATATTTACCCCTCTGTGGATGGTGAATCAGCATGCGACATCCTGCATTCTGCTGTTAACAGACTGTTAAAATGTCCAAATGTTCTTCTCATTATCTCTGTGGGTTTTAATCATGCCACTCCTACCTCCACTCTGCCCACATTCACCCAGTATGTTTCATGCCACACCAGAGACAATAAAACACTGGACTTATTTTATGCCAGCTCCAAGGAGGCTAATACTTCAGCAACCCCCCCTTGGAAAGATCGGATCACCACCTGGATCATTTCCTACCTGTGTACAAACCCCTTGTATGCAGGCAACCAGCTACCTCCCGCAGAGTGAGGACATGGTCTGATGAGACCAGTGAGGCTCTGAAAGACTGTTTTGACACAACTATGTGGGAGGAATTGTGCAATCCCTAACCTTTCTCCCCTACCAATTCCCCCTAGCCCCCACTCCAACCACTACATACTGCCCCTTACAAAAGCCCAGGTGAGAATGAAGCTCAGGAGGATCAAAACAAGGAAGGCTGTGGGTCCAGGGAGTGATGATGATGACAGGGAGTACAGAGGACTGATCCAGAGCTTTGTGGACTGGTGCCAACGGAGTTGCCTCCTGATAAATGTGGGGAAAACAAAATAATTGGTGGTGAAATTCCATAGGCACAAAATAACTTCTTTATCACCGGTGAACATTCAGCTGAAAGACATTTTGAAATTGGACTCTTACAAATACCTGGGTGTTCATTTGAACAGCAAACTGGACTGAACAAATAAAACCGGGGCAATTTACAAAAAAGGTCAGAGCACGCTCGTTCTGCTGAGAAGACTAAGGTCTTTTGGAGTACAAGGAGAGCTACTGATGACCTTTTTTGACTCTATGGTGACCTTAGCCATTTTCTTTGGTGTGGTCTGCTGGTGCAGCAGCATCTCTACTGCAGACAGGAAGAGAATGGACAAGCTGATCAGGAAGTTCAGCTCAGTCCTGGGGATTCCCCTGGACACTGAAGAGAACAGAGGACGGTAGCTAAACTGGCATCAATGCTGGAGAACATCTCTCACACCCTGTATAAAACCGTTTGATCTGTGAGCAGCTCCTTCAGTAACAGACCGTTACATCCTGAGTGTCTGAAGGAGCGTTACAGAAGATCTTTTCTGCCTGCTGCTATTAGACTTTACAATCAGAGCTGCTCCCAGTGAACCAGTCACCAAAAATGTACAATAACAATTTAAAGCCGTACAATATTAACCATGTGTGTGCAATGTTACTGTGTGTGATATGTTTGGAAGCGTAACTACTTATTGGAGGTCTATTTCTTTTATATATTTGTACATTTCTTTTTCTTTGCTGCTGTAACATAGAAATTTCCACTGTGGGACGAATAAAGGTATATCTTATCTTATCTTGTCTTTTCTTAGAGACTGGCAAGTCATCATGAGTCTGATGAGGAAACTTTACAAATCATGTTTACACTAGAGATCAAAGAGAATGCCTCCAAAACCAAATTTAGATTGAAATTAAAATCATCACCATGAAGATGAGAAAAAAACAAACTTCTCTTTTTGTCTTTGTGTTTCAGAGATGTGTGAAGGACACTTTATCTCCAGTCTTATTCCGACTCAACTTCCACCAGTCTGAACATCAGCCAGGAGACTCCAGCTCCATCCTGAACATCGACAGCAGTAACACCACTCATGTGGAGGTAAAGTGGAGCTGATTGGCTGAATTCGAGTCTGATTGGTTTCAACATTTGTTCTAGCGTGTACCGAACCCGAGACGTTCTGATAGCAGTGAGAGTTGGAAGTGCAGTGGAATGTAAAGTTTGCTGATTCCAGAGCAGCTTTAAGGTGAATTAAAGCAGCAGTGGATTGAAAATATGACCAATGTGTAAATATGTGAAAGAGGAAAACAGAAGAAATGAACTAACAGTGTATGTGATATTTCCCTGTGGTGACCACTGCTGCTCAGCAGCTGCTCAGACATGCAGATCTCCACACCACAACCTGAACTCTGTCCAACAGCTAGTCAGGGGCTCAGAAAACCACTCGTCCCCTGCATTCTTCTTGTCTTCTCTCTGCAGAAGAAGTTGCATGGTGTTAAAAGGACTTGGAAGTGAAGCTTCTGCAGTAAATACTGTATATGACTGCATTGTTATGAACGTGTGTGTGTGTGTGTGTGTGTGTGTGTGTGTGTGTGTGTGTGTTTTCTAGGTTCCCTTTCAGATTAACTGCAAAAACAGGAGCTGTGTATCAGACCTGCAGTTGGACTTTAGTTTCCTGTAAGATTTCTACAAAATGTATTTTCTGTGTTTATAATAAATTGTGTACCGGTTGAATTTTTGTTCCTGAAGATAAACACACAGAGAATCAGTTGTAGTTGTTATCAGGTGCTTGTGTTTGTGTAGTTTCATTCCCAGAGGGTGCAGCAGTGTGTAAACTCATGATGCACTGTAAGTGTATGTCAGGTGTAACAGTGAGAAACGACTGTGACCAAACAGCAGCTTCAAAAGTTCACACATCACACACCAATGTGTTTATACTACATTTAGAATTCCTACAGGATGATGATGATGATGTGTGTGTGTGTGTGTGTGTGTGTGTGTGTGTGTGTGTGTGTGTGTGTGTTTAGGAACAGCACATTACTGGTGGTGGACCAGGCGTCTTTTATAATCCATGTAACATTACAGAATAAAGGAGACGACTCGTTCAACACCAGCGTGGTGCTGTTTTACCCTCCTGGATTATCACTCTCAGTGTTCAAGACCATTAAGGTGCAGCACTCTTTCACCCACACGTTATTGATCAGTCTGTTCATCAGACTCATCGCAGTCTCTGACTCTGGTTCAGACTGTGACTCTGAATCTGATTAGATTACAACTCAGATGCAGATTCTGTCTTTTAGTCTAAAATTCTGATTCTGATTGTGAGTCTGTGATTGGTCCAGGCAAACAGAAGGACTCTGAGCAGGTGTGGAGATCGTGATGAAGGAGCGCTAAATAAAACCACCTGCAGTATCAGTTTACCTGTTTATCGCTCAAACACACGTGTAAGATAAACACACACACTATTTTTACACAATATACACTACTGTACACATTTACATTTACATTTGTGGCATTTAGCAGACACCCTTATCCAGAGCGACGTACAAAAGTGCTTTGAGTCTCTAGTAATGAATAAATCTACACTGTACACCAGATTACACACTTAATATAAATATAACTCGAATTCTACAAACTTGGAAAGTGCTAATTTAGCTAATTTTACTATGTACACACATAGTAACAGTACAGTACACACCACTGTACACACCACAGTACACACCACTGTACACTCCACTGTACACACCACAGTACACACTATTGTACACACCACAGTACACACCACTGTACACACCACTGTACATGCCACTGTACACACCACTGTACACACTACTGTACACCACTGTACATACCACTGTACACACTACTGTACACTACTGTACACGCCACAGTACACACCACAGTACACGCCACAGTACACGCCACAGTACAATACCACTGTACACACCACTGTACACACCACTGTATATGCCACTGTACACACCACAGTACACACCACAGTACACTCCACTGTACACACCACAGTACACACTATAGTACACACTACTGTACACTACTGTATACACTATAGTACACACTACATACTACTCTACACACTATAGTACACACTACTGTACACACAAATGAATCGCTGAGTCTGGTTGGCATTTGCTGGGGAGACCTGAGAAGAGGGTAAGAAGGGCTGGGAGCGGGGTATTGTTTATCATCTCAGTGGTACCGTGCCCTCATTCAGCCCAGATGGTGTTTTTGTGATGTGCACACTGAGACCTCTTTAAAATCATATATATGCTAAAACCAAGTGGAGAAGATGAAATCATTTTACAAAAAACTGTCAGAGGTGTCAGAGGTTTTTATTAGCAGATGTGAAGGGTAGGTTGTGAAACCTGATAGTGCCAGTGGCCACTGTGTGATCGTTATCTTTGGCTTGGCATGCAGGGCTACAGCTATATGCTAGAATCCTTTGGTGGGATCTAAAGAGGAACTGAACCAAGCTTTCTTGAGTAACTCCACCAGGTTTTCCACACATATAGCTGTCAAACTCCATGCCTTGTTTCAGATTCCAGAGTTCAGTATAATGCCTGAAGTTCCTATTGGACTTCAAGACCGACACCCTGAACCTGGACTTGGAGCTGGCAAGCTCCTAAATTATTCCATCCTGGCTGGAGTAATTCCTAATTTGAATGATTGGCATATTCCTCATCAATATCATTGGAAGGCTTCAGGAACACAGTAGAGCCAGTCGTTGGTCTCCTGCATGTTCTGGATGTTTTTAATAGAGTGTGGTGCCCTCTCCCAAAAGGAGCTTAAAGGGAAGAAGCCTGTGGATGCTTGTGGTGGATGTAGTGTAGAAGGAGCTGGGTCCATGTTCACTCCCATGTTCTCCACTACTGTAGTAACTTGTGGTTGACAGACAAGGAGGACTCAGAGGTAGTGAAAAATTGGTTTGTGGTGTAATGAATAATGAAGGTGCAGGGTGAAATGTTGCATCTGTTCAGACTCAGGATGAATGAATGCAGTGTCAGAAACTTTGAGGTGGGAAATAGGATTTTCCCTGGACAACAGGTGTTGCTCCCTGGTCCTATCTAAATGTTCAGCACATAGACCAAACTGGCTCACCTTGTCGTTTCCTGCTTTTTTCCTCTTCTGGATTCCAGGAGAAAGTCAGGCAATGCTGCAACAACCATTAGATGCCAGGCATGTGGAATTTTACTGCCTTGCATCATGAACATGTGCTCTTGCAATATCCACAACCATGTTGTGCAGAAGTGCTGCACAGGAATATTTAGCACCTTGGTGGAATTCCTGTGAGGAACGTGCAGAGTTCTTACAAATACACACTACACACACAAGCACAGCAGAACACAACACACAGTGTGTATGGTACACATTACATTACACACTTATGGTTACTGTTATATACAACTCTGACAAATGCAAGTGTGTGTGTCTGTGTGTGTGTGTGTGTGTGTGTGTGTGTGTGTGTGTGTGTGTGTGTGATCCACAGAAACACACTGTGTATTATAATCATTCTAATGTGTGCTGTAGGCCGAGTTTGAGGGTGTGTTCCGCATCTCTCGCTTTTACAAGTGGAATGAGAGCATGCAGATGACACTTGTGGCCAGCAGGTAAACACACACACACACACACACACACACACACACACACACACACACACATAGTCAGTTTGTTAGCATGTTGAGCTGTTGCTTGTGCATTTACAGTGATAATAATGGAAATATCAGCACCACCACAGTGATGAAAACTCTGCCTGTGCAGTTCAGTGTAGATGTAGCCATCAGCCCGTAAGTAATTACTACACACACACACACACACACACACACACACACCATCAGTGTTACAATTACTCAGTGTTGTAATCTCTCTCTCTCTCTCTCAGTGTTCCTGAGCTTTCAGTAACGTATCTGAATTTCTCTCTGGAAGATAAAGGACCAAAAACTCTCAGTGTTGTGTATAAGGTGAGTGGAACACTTCCATGGGTGGGTTGCTGCTGCTCCCTGAAACACACAATCAGGCCAGATTTCTCACAGATGCTTCCACTCCCTTTCTCCAGCTTTACCTTCCATTGACACACCATCAGTCGACTTCGACCATCAGCTTTCAGTAAAACTAACCTGCAGCTGACTCCGCCCTTTTTCCAGCCAAGAGATCAGCAGTTTGTCAGGGAAAAGTATTGGTACTAATTTTAGGTGCCACCAGTTCCACACAGAACTGGACCCATTTGAGAGGATTAGTAGTTGTGATTCTCTTCAATTACCTTCATATCAGCATGTCTGGGAGCTCCTCCTGAACCACCCATTTCTTGTGCTGGTTAAGACATTCCTAAAATATGCCAAGGACCAAGTACTTCATTTTATTGATGATATTGCTGTAGCCGAGTACCACATTACAAGTCGTGAAGTCGAGTTGGCTTTTTTGTTATTCCAACCGTATACAGTGCAGTACACAGTGAAATGAAACAACGTTACCCCAGGACCAAGTTGCTCCTTTAGACATCAATTAACAAAAAAGAAACCAAAAACTACACAAAATTCTAAACTACAACATACAGTGCAAATGTGCAACATTTAGTGCAAAAGAAAAAAGACAACATAAGACACAGAGACAGAAAACACAGTTACTGTAAACACATTAAACACATTAAACACAGTTACTGTAAACACATTATTCAATTCAATTCATGTTTATTTGTATTGCGCTTTTAACAATGAACATTGTCTCAGAGCAGCTTTACACAAATAGTTTGTTAAATAAAAGTGAATATGTTCTTTATAGGTGTAAGTTTGTCTCTGATGAGCAAGCCGGTGGCAACTGTGGAAAGGAAAAAGTGGCCTCCAGTCGAAGAGAACACTATCCAGAGGCAGACCTGGATGAAGTGGGAAGATCCATGGAGGGAAGAGGAGCAGAAACAGTGATCACTGGAACCTCAGGATCATGTTTAACTCGACCGAGAGAAAGAGAGAGAGAGAGAGAGAGAGAGAGAGAG
>NC_060907.1:407696-412696 GCF_014805685.1 Silurus meridionalis
TAAGCAATTAGTGTTTGCAGATGTGTCTGTGTGACCTGGTGACTAAGTGTAGCATTTTGATTGGTTGTGTTTGGAAAAGGAAAGCAAGTCACTTCCTGATAGATCTTTGTGTTTTAGGTAGAGAATTGTGTGTAGTGTTTTGAAAAAAAGTGTTTTATGCAATTGAGTCGAAGGCTGAGAAATAGCTTATGGTTTTGAAGATTTGGCATGTAGTTTTGCTTTGAGTGAGAGGTTTCAAAAATCGTGTGACATGAAAAGATTTTGTGTGTATGCAATTGGTAAAAACTGTAATACAATTTCATGGATCAAATATTAGAATTTAGGTTGTAAAGGTTGTAAAAAATTAAGGTTGCTTTGTGACATTGCTGTAGCCAAGCACCCCATTATTCAGGCAGGATTATTGTTCAAAATAACAACTCAACACAATAACAAAAAAATATCCTCAATAAGTCATAAATGCATATTGGAGGGAGCAGCAGTACATTTACATTTACATTTGCGGCATTTAGCAGACGCCCTTATCCAAAGCGATGTACAAAAGTGAGCAGTAGGCTGGATTATCTGAGCAGCAGATGCTTTAATTTGGTGGAAGGTATGCTTCAGGGTTTTTTTTACATTTCTGCATGAGCTCCACATAATCTTAATCAGTCCTACATTTCCATTCTGATTGTGTTCCATGGTGAGCAGATCTGTAGTTCAAACCCCACAAAATATACAAATACAGCACCATGGACTACTCTGATGTAACTAATCTACATTATGGAAATGTTTTTATTTGAAATCTGTGTGTGTGTGTGTGTGTGTGTGTGTGTGTGTGTGTGTGTGTGTGTAGGTGAGTAATCTGGGACTAAAAGATTTACCTGTAGTAGTAGGTTTCTGGATGCCGTGCAAGACTCCAGTAAACTTCTATCGTCTCTACAATCACAGCATCACCGTGTCACAGGTAAATATTTATTTTAACAATAATAAATTACTATGATGATAATGATGATGGTTTTTCTGAATGGAATAATGCTATTCTAATGTTCTATCAGTGTTGTTCTGGATTATTTTGAAATCTACAGCCCCAATTCCAATTTGAAATGTAAATAAAAACAAAATGCAATGATTTGCAAATCTCATCCATATTTTATTCACAATGGAACACAGAAAAATCAAATGTTGAAACTCAGGAAATTTGATGCAACACCTCTCCAAAACATTGACGGGGCAACAAAGGTGTGTTTTACTATGTATTGTAGAAATGACAATAAAAACCTCTTGACTTTACTTAACTTGACTTGAGGTGACTCTCGGTTAACTCCTTTAAGTAATATTAGATTAGATTCAACTTTATTGTCATTGTGCAGGGTACATGTACAGAGCCAATGAAATGCAGTTAGCATCTAACCAGAAGTACATAAATGGCCTATTTACTATAGATAACAGTAGATAAATAAGGTATGAGGTCCATATGTAGAGGGTTGAGGGTGATTAATGTACACAGTACACAGTGAAAATGAGACAAGGTTCCTCCAGAACCCTGGTGCTACACTAAACAACATAGAGCTACAACACACAACCTGAGCTACATAAAGTGAGTCCAGTGCAACTAAGTGCAAACAGTGCAGACGGAAAACAGGACAGACAGACAGACAAACAATACAGAAGGACAACACAGACAGTGTGGGACAATACACATAACACAAAATAACACCAACCAGTAAACCTACTGTACACTCTGATTATACAGTGCTGTGATAAGAGAATTATAAAGACTATAACAGTGTAAATATAAACAAACACTATGCAGTGCAGAAAACAGCATGTAAACAGTGTAATATGGTGAAGTATAAATAATATTAAATGGTGGTGGAATGGATTGAGATGAGTAATGAGTGTGTGTTAATTTCAGGTTGAACAGTAACACACAGTTGAGTGTGTGTGTGTGTGTGTGTGTGTGTGTGTGTGTGTGTGTGTGTGTGTGTGTTATTTTTTAGTTTCAATTTAGTTCTGTGTTAAGAAGCCTGATGGCTTGCAGGAAAAATCTGTTAAACAGTCTGGATGTAAGGCCTGAATGCTTCGGAACTGCTTTCCTGATGGCAGGAGGGTGAAGAGTGTGTGTGTGTGTGTGTGTGTGTGTGTGTGTGTGTGTGAGGGGTGTGTCTGTGTGTGAGGGGTGTGTGAGGGGTGTTTGTGTGAGGTGTGAGGGGTGTGGTCGTTCACAATGCTGTTGCCTTTGCAAGTCAAGAGTCAAGTCAAGAGGCTTTTTATTGTCATTTTTACTATACAAAGTGGTACACAGTACACAGAAAAAAACGAAACAACGTTCCTCCGGAACCCTGGTGCTACATTAAACAACAGCATCTGTCTGCAGATGCAGCGTGTGGTGTAAATGTGCATAATAGAGGGGAGAGAGACTCTGATGATCTTCCCAGCTGTCCTCACTATCCTCTGTAGGGTCTTGCGATCTGAGACGATGCAGTTCCCAAACCAAGCAGTGATGCAGCTGCTCAAGATGCTCTCAATGGCCCTCTGTAAAGATTAGCTTTCCTCAACCTTCTCAGGAAGTAGAGAAGCTGCTGGGCTTTTTCAGTGATGTAGCTGGTGTTAAGAGACCAGTGAACAGCAGCCCTGAGGGACCCCAGTGCTCAGTGTGGTGGTGCTGGAGATGCTGTTTCCGATCCGGACTGACTGAGGTCTCCCAGTCAGGAAGTTCAGGATCCAGTTGCAGAGGGAGGTGTTCAGGCCCAGCAGGCTCAGCTTATCAGATGCTAAGGGATGATTGTGTTAAATGCTGAGCTGAAGTCTATAAACAGCATTCGTACAAACGTGTCCTTGTTGTCCAGGTGGTTGAGGGCCAGATGACAAACTGCATTGGGGTCCAGTAAGGGTGGAAGCTGGGTCTTGATGTCAAGTCAAGTCAAGTTTATTTCTATAGCGCTTTTCACAACAGACATTGTCTCAAAGCAGCTTTACACAAATTAACAGTGAAGGTGAATGGTGTGTGTTTATCCCTGATGAGCAGCCGTGGTGACTGTGGCAAGGAAAAACTCCCTTAGATGTAATGAGGAAGAAACCTTGAGAGGAACCAGACTCAAAAGGGGAACCCATCCTCATTTGGGTGACATCAAGAGTTTGATTATACATGCCCCATGACGAGCCTCTCAAAGCACTTAATCACTATGGATGTGAGTGCAATGGGACAATAGTCTTCGAGGCAGGTGACTGTAGACTTCTTTGGAACAAAGAATATAGCCATTGTCTTAAGGCATGTAGGAACAACGTTGCTGCTCAGGGAGATGTTGAAGATGCAGGTAAAAACATCCACTAGTTGTTCCGCACATTCCCTGAGCACTCTACAAGGAATGTTGTCCGGTCCAGCAGACTTCTGTGCGTTAACACTGCATAGAATTTTCCTCACTTCAGGTGTGGTTAGACAGAGCACCTGGTCATTGGGAGGAGGGGTGGTCTTCCTCACCGTAATGTTGTTCTGCACCTCGAACCGGGCGTAGTCCGACGAAGTCATTCAGCGTATCTGGGAGGGAGGCATCATGGTCACAAGCAGGTGAAGTTGTCTTGTAGATCACCTGGATGCCCTGCCACATGCGCCGAGTGTCTCTGCAATCCTGAAAGTGGTTGTGGATTTTCTTTGCGTGTGCGCGCTTCGCCTCTCAGATGGCATGGGACAGTTTGGCCCTTGCTGTGCTTAAGGCCATCTTGTCCCCTGCTCTAAAGGCGGAGTTTCTGTGTTTCAGCAGCGCACGCACTTTTGCGGTCATCCACGGCTTCTGTTTGGAGCATGTAGTGATGGTCTTGGAGATGGTCACGTCATCAACACATTTGCTGATGTAGCTGGTCACTGATGATGTGTATTCCTAAAAGTTGAGGGAATTGCCGTTGGTGTCCCAGTCAGTGCACTCAAAACAGTCCTGAAAAGCAGCGATGCCTCCTGCTGGCCAGGTTTTCACCTGTTTTCAGAACCGGTTTAGAGCTTCTGATGAGCAGTTTGTATGCTGGAATTAGCATAACAGAGATGTGGTCTGAGTAGCCGAGATAAGGGTTTTTTTTATATTACATAATAGCGTGTTCGCTCCTCACGTTGCAAAGTCCACATGCCATAGAGTTTAGGGAGCACAGTCCTGAGATTTGCATGGTTGAAATCTCTGGGGATAATAAAAATCTGTTGGGGTGAGCATTCTGCAGGTCGCTAATATCTCCATAGAGTTCACACGGTGCCTCCTTAGCGCTAGCTGGATGGCGGCTTCCGGAACTCTGTCGCTGAGCCGCGTCTCCGTAAAAACAACTCTTGCCGCGTCGTCCACTGGAGTCGGAAGTAATCCAATTTATTGTCCAGGCAGTACACATTTGAAAGAAGAATGGACGGGAGAGCCAGCCAACTAGGGTTAGCATTTAGCCTAGCACGGACTCCCACCTGCTTGCCATGCTTCCGTTTTTTGAGTCCCCTCTCCTGGCCACTGGCATCAGATGACACCCTGAGGGCTGGGGGACTGGTCTTTTTGGCCGAGGTCACAGCAAGCTGAGGTCACGAAGGTTGTTAATTACATCATCATGCAGATTAGTGGTTGCATGATTTCTGTACCTTAACAGCATCTGGTGGTCGTATACATGAACACAGCTGTCTCTGGTGTCCATGTATTATGAAAAGCCAGTGCGAGCTACTGTATAGTCCATGGTTGGGGTGAGAGGTATCTTTGATGACACGGTCCAAAATTCAATACCAATAAAACAGAGCAATGTGAGCTAGGAAGACTTAGAAAACAAGAAACAAGTAGGGTCAGCTGAAGAGTAGCAAATACAGGAGACTGGTGAGAACAGACTCTGTAATGCAAGGAACAGAGAAGACCAGAAGTGACCCAGATGTACTGGCTGACAATAGCCACCTGTGACATGAATTTTCAACCACTGATGCTGCTGTTTCTCTATTTATCTGCCCTGCTGGATGATTGGCTTTTCCAGATCCAGTTGCTGCTGATGCTTTCTACAGTTGATTTTTGATT